>NC_079195.1:235667390-235737390 GCF_029499605.1 Hyla sarda
CCATATATCCTATATACACATTCACCCCCCATTATAATCCTATATACACATCACCCCATATATCCTATATACACATCACCCCCATATATCCTATATACACATCACCCTCATATATCCTATATACACATCACCCCCCATATATCCTATATACACATCACCCCCATATTATCCCTATATACTCATCACCCCCATATATCCTATATACACATCACCCCCATATATCCTATATACACATCACCCCCATATATCCTATATACACATCACCCCCATATATCCTATATACACATCACCCTCATATATCCTATATACACATCACCCCCATATATCCTATATACACATCACCCCCATATATCCTATATACACATCACCCCCATATATCCTATATACACATCACCCCCCATATATCCTATATACACATCACCCCCCATATATCCTATATACACATCACCCCCATATATCCTATATACACATCACCCCATATATCCTAATACACATCACCCCCCATATATCCTATATACACATCACCCCCATATATCCTATATACACATCACCCCCATATATCCTATATACACATCACCCCCCATATATCCTATATACACATCACCCCAATATATCCTATATACACATCACCCCCATATATCCTATATACACATCACCCCCATATATCCTATATACACATCACCCCCCATATATCCTATATACACATCACCCCCATATATCCTATATACACATCACCCCCCCATATATCCTATATACACATCACCCCCAAATATCCTATATACACATCACCCCCATATATCCTATATACACATCACCCCCCATATATCCTATATACACATCACCCCCATATATCCTATATACACATCACCCCCCATATATCCTATATACACATCACCCCCCATATATCCTATATACACATCACCCCCCATATATCCTATATACACATCACCCCCCATATATCCTATATACACATCACCCCCATATATCCTATATACACATCACCCCCCATATATCCTATATACACATCACCCCCCATATATCCTATATACACATCACCCCCCATATATCCTATATACACATCACCCCCCATATATCCTATATACACATCACCCCCATATATCCTATATACACATCACCCCCATATATCCTATATACACATCACCCCCCATATATCCTATATACACATCACCCCCCATATATCCTATATACACATCACCCCCCCATATATCCTATATACACATCACCCCCCATATATCCTATATACACATCACCCCCCCATATATCCTATATACACATCACCCCCCATATATCCTATATACACATCACCCCCCATATATCCTATATACACATCACCCCCCATATATCCTATATACACATCACCCCCATATATCCTATATACACATCACCCCCCCATATATCCTATATACACATCACCCCCCATATATCCTATATACACATCACCCCCCATATATCCTATATACACATCACCCCCCATATATCCTATATACACATCACCCCCCATATATCCTATATACACATCACCCCCCATATATCCTATATACACATCACCCCCCCATATATCCTATATACACATCACCCCCATAATCCTATATACACATCACCCCCATATATCCTATATACACATCACCCCCCATATATCCTATATACACATCACCCCCCATATATCCTATATACACATCACCCCCCCATATATCCTATATACACATCACCCCCCATATATCCTATATACACATCACCCCCCATATATCCTATATACACATCACCCCCCATATATCCTATATACACATCACCCCCATATATCCTATATACACATCACCCCCATATATCCTATATACACATCACCCCCCATATATCCTATATACACATCACCCCCATATATCCTATATACACATCACCCCAAACTAAAACACACCCCCCCAAAATCCTATATACACATCACCCCCCATATATCCTATATACACATCACCCCCCATATATCCTATATACACATCACCCCCCATATATCCTATATACACATCACCCCCCATATATCCTATATACACATCACCCCCCATAAATCCTATATACACATCACCCCCCATATATCCTATATACACATCACCCCCATATATCCTATATACACATCACCCCCATATATCCTATATACACATCACCCCCCATAAATCCTATATACACATCACCCCCCATATATCCTATATACACATCACCCCCAAATATCCTATATACACATCACCCCCCAAATATCCTATATACACATCACCCCCATATATCCTATATACACATCACCCCCCCATATATCCTATATACACATCACCCCCATATATCCTATATACACATCACCCCCCATATATCCTATATACACATCACCCCCCATATATCCTATATACACATCACCCCCATATATCCTATATACACATCACCCCCCATATATCCTATATACACATCACCCCCATATATCCTATATACACATCACCCCCCCATATATCCTATATACACATCACCCCCATATATCCTATATACACATCACCCCCCATATATCCTATATACACATCACCCCCCATATATCCTATATACACATCACCCCCATATATCCTATATACACATCACCCCCCATATATCCTATATACACATCACCCCCCATATATCCTATATACACATCACCCCCATATATCCTATATACACATCACCCCCCATATATCCTATATACACATCACCCCCATATATCCTATATACACATCACCCCCCATATATCCTATATACACATCACCCCCCATATATCCTATATACACATCACCCCCCATATATCCTATATACACATCACCCCCATAAACCTATATACACATCACCCCCATATATCCTATATACACATCACCCCCCATATATCCTATATACACATCACCCCCCATAAAACCTATATACACATCACCCCCCATATATCCTATATACACATCACCCCCATAATCCTATATACACATCACCCCCCATATAACCTAAATACACATCACCCCCATAAATCCTATATACACATCACCCCCAATATCCTAAAACACACACCCCATATATCCTATATACACATCACCCCCCATATATCCTATATACACATCACCCCCATATATCCTATATACACATCACCCCCATATATCCTAAATACACATCACCCCCCATATATCCTATATACACATCACCCCCCATATATCCTATATACACATCACCCCCCATATAACCTATATACACATCACCCCCATATATCCTATATACACATCACCCCCCATATATCCTATATACACATCACCCCCATATATCCTATATACACATCACCCCCATATATCCTATATACACATCACCCCCCATATATCCTATATACACATCACCCCCCATATATCCTATATACACATCACCCCCATATATCCTAAAACACAACACCCCCATATATCCTATATACACATCACCCCCATATATCCTATATACACATCACCCCCCATATATCCTATATACACATCACCCCCATATAACCTATATACACATCACCCCCATATATCCTATAACACATCACCCCCATATATCCTATATACACATCACCCCCATATATCCTATATACACATCACCCCCATATATCCTATATACACATCACCCCCATATATCCTATATACACATCACCCCCCATATATCCTATATACACATCACCCCCCATATATCCTATATACACATCACCCCCCATATATCCTATATACACATCACCCCCATATATCCTATATACACATCACCCCCATATATCCTATATACACATCACCCCCCCATATATCCTATATACACATCACCCCCCATATATCCTATATACACATCACCCCCATATATCCTATATACACATCACCCCCATATATCCTATATACACATCACCCCCAAATATCCTATATACACATCACCCCCATATATCCTATATACACATCACCCCCCATATATCCTATATACACATCACCCCCCATATATCCTATATACACATCACCCCCATATATCCTATATACACATCACCCCCATATATCCTATATACACATCACCCCCCCATATATCCTATATACACATCACCCCCCATATATCCTATATACACATCACCCCCCATATATCCTATATACACATCACCCCCCATATATCCTATATACACATCACCCCCATATATCCTATATACACATCACCCCCCATATATCCTATATACACATCACCCCCCCATATATCCTATATACACATCACCCCCATATATCCTATATACACATCACCCCCATATATCCTATATACACATCACCCCCATATATCCTATATACACATCACCCCCATATACCTATATACACATCACCCCCCATATATCCTATATACACATCACCCCCCATATATCCTATATACACATCACCCCCCATATATCCTATATACACATCACCCCCCATATATCCTATATACACATCACCCCCCATATATCCTATATACACATCACCCCCCCCCATATATCCTATATACACATCACCCCCCCATATATCCTATATACACATCACCCCCCATATATCCTAAATACACATCACCCCCATAAATCCTATATACACATCACCCCCATATATCCTATATACACATCACCCCCATATATCCTATATACACATCACCCCCATATATCCTATATACACATCACCCCATATATCCTATATACACATCACCCCCCCATATATCCTAAATACACATCACCCCCCAATATCCTAATACACATCACCCCCATATATCCTATATACACATCACCCCCAAATATCCTATATACACATCACCCCCCCATATATCCTATATACACATCACCCCCCATATATCCTATATACACATCACCCCCATATATCCTATATACACATCACCCCCATATATCCTATATACACATCACCCCCCATATATCCTATATACACATCACCCCCCATATATACTATATACACATCACCCCCCATATATCCTATATACACATCACCCCCATATATCCTATATACACATCACCCCCCATATATCCTATATACACATCACCCCATATATCCTATATACACATCACCCTCCATATATACTATATACACATCACCCCCATATATACTATATACACATCACCCCCATATATCCTATATACACATCACCCCTTATTATCCTATATACACATCACCCGCCATATATCCTATATACACATCACCCCCATATATCCTATATACACATCACCCCCCCATATATCCTATATACACATCACCCCATATATCCTATATACACATCACCCCCCCATATATCCTATATACACATCACCCCCATATATCCTATATACACATCACCCCCCATATATCCTATATACACATCACCCCATATATCCAATATACACATCACCCCCATATATACTATATACACATCACCCCCATATATCCTATATACACATCACCCCCCCATATATCCTATATACACATCACCCCCATATAACTATAAACACATCACCCCCATATAACCTAAATACACATCACCTCCATATATACTATATACACATCACCCCCATATATCCTAATACACAACTCCCCCAAATATCCTATATACACATCACCCCCATATATCCTATATACACATCACCCCCATATATCCTATAATAACATCACCCCCATATATCCTATATACACATCACCCCCCATATATCCTATATACACATCACCCCCAAATATCCTATATACACATCACCCCCCATATATCCTATATACACATCACCCCCCATATATCCTATATACACATCACCCCCATATATCCTATATACACATCACCCCCCCATATATCCTATATACACATCACCCCCTATATATCCTATATACACATCACCCCCATATATCCTATATACACATCACCCCCATATATCCTATATACACATCACCCCCATATATCCTATATACACATCACCCCAATATATCCTATATACACATCACCCCCATATATCCTATATACACATCACCCCATATATCCTATATACACATCACTCCCATATATCCTATATACACATCACCCCCCCCATATATCCTATATACACATCACCCCCATATATCCTATATACACATCACCCCCCCCATATATCCTATATACACATCACCCCCATATATCCTATATACACATCACCCCCCCATATATCCTATATACACATCACCCCCCCCCATATATCCTATATACACATCACCTCCATATATCCTATATACACATCACCCCCCATATATCCTATATACACATCACCCCCATATATCCTATATACACATCACCCCCATAAATCCTATATACACATCACCCCCCATATATCCTATATACACATCACCCCCATATATCCTATATACACACACCCCCCCATATATCCTATATACACATCACCCCCCATAATCCAATATACACATCACCCCCCCCATATATCCTATATACATATCACCCCCATATATCCTATATACACATCACCCCCCCCATATATCCTATATACACATCACCCCCCCCCCCATATATCCTATATACACATCACCTCCATATATCCTATATACACATCACCCCCCATATATCCTATATACACATCACCCCCATATATCCTATATACACATCACCCCCCATATATCCTATATACACATCACCCCATATATCCTAAATACACATCACCCCCATATATCCTATATACACATCACCCCCATATATCCAATATACACATCACCCCCATATATCCTATATACACATCACCCCCATATATCCTATATACACATCACCCCTCATATATCCTATATACACATCACCCCCCATATATCCAATATACACATCACCCCCATATATCCTATATACACATCACCCCAATATATCCTATATACACATCACCCCAATATATCCTATATACACATCACCCCCCATATATCCTATATACACATCACCCCCCATATATCCTATATACACATCACCCCCATATATCCTATATACACATCACCCCAATATATCCTATATACACATCACCCCAATATATCCTATATACACATCACCCCCTATATATCCTATATACACATCACCCCCCATATATCCTATATACACATCACCCCCATATATCCTATATACACATCACCCCCATATATCCTATATACACATCACCCCCCATATATCCTATATACACATCACCCCCATATATCCTATATACACATCACCCCCCATATATCCTATATACACATCACCCCCATATATCCTATATACACATCACCCCCATATATCCTATATACACATCACCCCCATCTATCCTATATACACATCACCCCCCATATATCCTATATACACATCACCCCCCATATATCCTATATACACATCACCCCCATATATCCTATATACACATCACCCCAATATATCCTATATACACATCACCCCCCATATATCCTATATACACATCACCCCCCATATATCCTATATACACATCACCCCCCATATATCCTATATACACATCACCCTCATATATCCTATATACACATCACCCCCCATATATCCTATATACACATCACCCCCATATATCCTATATACACATCACCCCCATATATCCTATATACACATCACCCCCCCCATATATCCTATATACACATCACCCCCATATATCCTATATACACATCACCCCCTATATATCCTATATACACATCACCCCCATATATCCTATATACACATCACCCCCATATATCCTATATACACATCACCCCCATATATCCTACATACACATCACCCCCCCATATATCCTATATACACATCACCCCCCCATATATCCTATATACACATCACCCCCATATATCCTATATACACATCACCCCCCCATATATCCTATATACACATCACCCCCATATATCCTATATACACATCACCCCCCCATATATCCTATATACACATCACCCCCATATATCCTATATACACATCACCCCCCCCCCCATATATCCTATATACACATCACCCCCATATATCCTATATACACATCACCCCCCCATATATCCTATATACACATCACCCCCCCATATATCCTATATACACATCACCCCCCATATATCCTATATACACATCACCCCCCATATATCCTATATACACATCACCCCCATATATCCTATATACACATCACCCCCATATATCCTATATACACATCACCCCCCCATATATCCTATATACACATCACCCCCATATATCCTATATACACATCACCCCAATATATCCTATATACACATCACTCCCATATATCCTATATACACATCACCCCCATATATCCTATATACACATCACCCCCATATATCCTATATACACATCACCCCCCCATATATCCTATATACTCATCACCCCCATATATCCTATATACACATCACCCCCCCATATATCCTATATACTCATCACCCCCTATATATCCTATATACACATCACCCCAATATATCCTATATACACAGCACCCCCATATATCCTATATAAACATCACCCCCATATATCCTATATACACATCACCCCCCTTATATCCTATATACACATCACCCCCCCATATATCCTATATACACATCTCCCCCCCATATATCCTATATACACATCACCCCCCATATATCCTATATACACATCACCCCCATATATCCTATATACACATCACCCCCCCATATATCCTATATACACATCACCCCCCATATATCCTATATACACATCACCCCCCATATATCCTATATACACATCACCCCCCCCCCATATATCCTATATACACATCACCCCCATATATCCTATATACACATCACCCCCCCATATATCCTATATACACATCACCCCCCCATATATCCTATATACACATCACCCCCCATATATCCTATATACACATCACCCCCCATATATCCTATATACACATCACCCCCATATATCCTATATACACATCACCCCCATATATCCTATATACACATCACCCCCCCATATATCCTATATACACATCACCCCCATATATCCTATATACACATCACCCCAATATATCCTATATACACATCACTCCCATATATCCTATATACACATCACCCCCATATATCCTATATACACATCACCCCCATATATCCTATATACACATCACCCCCCCATATATCCTATATACTCATCACCCCCATATATCCTATATACACATCACCCCCCCATATATCCTATATACTCATCACCCCCTATATATCCTATATACACATCACCCCAATATATCCTATATACACAGCACCCCCATATATCCTATATAAACATCACCCCCATATATCCTATATACACATCACCCCCCTTATATCCTATATACACATCACCCCCCCATATATCCTATATACACATCTCCCCCCCATATATCCTATATACACATCACCCCCCATATATCCTATATACACATCACCCCCCCATATATCCTATATACACATCACCCCCCCATATATGCTATATACACATCATCCCCCATATATCCTATATATATAGTATTTAGTCTGCCCCCAATTGTACCCGTTCTCCCCCTTATAAAGATGAGGCTGTAATTATCATCATAGGTTATAACCTCAACTATGAGAAAAATCCATAAATCCCATTGTCTGATTATTAACGAATTTATCTGCAAATTATGGTGGAAAATAAGTATTTGGTGAATAAGAAAAGTTCAACTCAGTACTTTGTTCTATCCCCTTTGTTGGTAATGACAGAGGTCACATGATTTCTGTCTTCACAAGGTTCTCACACACTGTTGGTAATGACAGAGGTCACATGTTTTCTGTCTTCACAAGGTTCTCACACACTGTTGGTAATGACAGAGGTCACATGATTTCTGTCTTCACAAGGTTCTCACACTGTTAATAATGACAGAGGTCACATGATTTCTGTCTTCACAAGGTTCTCACACACTGTTGGTAATGACAGAGGTCACATGTTTTCTGTCTTCACAAGGTTCTCACACACTGTTGGTAATGACACAGGTCACATGATTTCTCTGTCTTCACAATGTTCTCACACACTGTTGGTAATGACAGAGGTCACATGATTTCTGTCTTCACAAGGTTCTCACACACTGTTGGTAATGACAGAGGTCACATGTTTTCTGTCTTCACAAGGTTCTCACACACTGTTGGTAATGACAGAGGTCACATGATTTCTGTCTTCACAAGGTTCTCACACTGTTGGTAATGACAGAGGTCACATGATTTCTGTCTTCACAAGGTTCTCACACACTGTTGGTAATGACAGAGGTCACATGTTTTCTGTCTTCACAAGGTTCTCACACACTGTTGGTAATGACAGAGGTCACATTTTTCTGTCTTCACAAGGTTCTCACACACTGTTGCTGGTATTTTGGCCCATTCCTCCATGCAGATCTCCTCTAGAGCAGTGATATTGTAACGGGTCACGACAGGTGGTGGATCCTCTTGGCCTGTGTGAATGATGACGTGAGCTGTGCCAGGGAGCGGGGTCTGTGGTGCCGCTGGTTTTCACCAGAGCTCGCCGCAAAGCGGGATGGTCTTGTTTCGGCAGGCGGCAACCAGGTCGCTACCCCCGGCACGACTCGTCCATACAGGTAGCTGGGAGGTGGCGTGGCACAGAAGGAGACTGGCAGGACACAACAAGATGGCAGAAGGTCAGGGTAGGTAACAAATTGCCGGGGAGGTAAGGTAGAAAGGAACAGGTACACAGTAAAAGGGACACAGGAATTTCACTATGGCACTAGGCAACCAAAGATCCGGCAGGGAACCAAGGGAGGAGCTGATATTTAAGGGGACAGGTGTAGACACTTGATTAATAGAGCTCCGGCCCTTTAAGTGAAAGAGCTCTGGCGCGTGCGACCTAGGAGGCGGGGCTACGAGGACACGGAGAGGTGGAAGATGAGGGAGGTGAGTGATGGGCTAGGATTCGCATGCGGGCATGTTCCGCCATGCAAATCCCAGCTCCGCCGGCAGCAGGGACATAAGCAGAGAGCGCTCACGGCCGGCGTGTCCAGCCAAAGTGCAGGTGTTACAGATGTTTTGGGGCTGTCGTTGGGCAACACGGCCTTCAACTCCCTCCAAAGGTTTTCTATGAGGTTTTCTATGGGGTTGAGATCTGGAGACTGGTTAGGCCACTCCAGGACCTTGAAATGCTTCTTACAAAGCCACTCCTTCATTGCCCGGACAATGTGTTTGGGAACATTGTCATGCTGGAAGACCCAGCCACGTTTCTTCTTCAATGCCCTTGCTGACGGAAGGAGGTTTTCACTCAAAATCTCACAATACATGGCCCCATTCATTCTTTCCTTTACACGGATCAGTATTCCTGGTCCCTTTGCTGAAAAACAGCCCCAAAGCCTGATGCAGCTGATTCTTTGGATGCAACTCAGCATTCTTTCTCCTGCAAACACGACGAGTTGAGTTTTTACCAAAAAGTTCTACTTTGGTTTCATCTGACCATATGACATTCTCCCAATCCTCTTCTGGATCATCCAAATGCTCTCTAGCAAACTTCAGACAGGCCTGGACATGTACTGGCTTCAGCAGGGGGACACGTCTGGCACTGCATGATTTGAGTCCCTGGCGGTGTAGGGTGTTACTGATGGTAGCCTTTGTTACTTTGGTCTCAGCTCTCAGGTCATTCACTAGGTCCCCCGTGTGGTTCTGGGATTTTTGCTCACCGTTCTTGTGATCATATTGACACCACGGGGTGAGATCTTGCGTGGAGCCCCAGATCGAGGGAGATTATCAGTTTCTTGCATGTCTTCCATTCTCTAATAATTGCTCCTACAGTTGATTTCTTCACACCAAGCTGCTTGCCTATTGCAGATTCAGTCTTCCCAGCCTGGTGCAGGTCTACAATTTAGTTTCTGGTGTCCTTCGACAGCTCTTAGGTCTTGGCCATAGTGGAGTTTGGAGTGTGACTGTTTGAGGTTGTGGATAGGTGTCTTTTATACTGATAACAAGATCACACAGGAGCCATTAATACAGGTAACAAGTGGAGGACAGAGGAGACTCTTATAGAAGAAGTTACAGGTCTGTGAGAGACAGAAATCTTGTAGGTGACCAAATTCTTATTTTACCAAGGAATTTACCAATTCATTCATTAAAAATCAGACAATGTGATTTCCTGTATTCTTTCCCCCCATTCTGTCTCTCATAGTTGAGGTTATAACCTATGAGGATAATTACAGCCTCTCATCTTTATAAGGGGGAGAACTTGTACAATTGGTGGCTGAGTAAACACTTTTTTCCCCCATTGTACACATCACCCCCATATATATCCTATAAACACATCACCTCCCATTTATCCTATATACACATCACCTCCCATATATCCTATATATACATTACCCTCCCCATATTTCCTATATATGTATCACCCCCCATATCCCCCATATACACATCACCACATCAGAAGGACTGAACTTCAAAAAGAAGAAGGACAAGACTCCTGTAAGAAGAAGGATTGGACTCCTAAAAGAAAAATGACTGGACTCCTGAAAGAAGAAGAACTGGACTCCTGAAGAAAAAGGACTGGACTCCTAAAAGAAGAAGGACTGGACTCCTGAAGAAAAAGGACTGGACTCCTAAAAGAAGAATTACTGGACTCCTAAAATAAGAAGGATATAACTCCTAAAAGAAGAATGACATGACTCCTGAAGAAGATGGACTGGACTCCTAAAAGAAGAAGGACTGGACTCCTAAGAGAAGAAGGATGACTAGACTCCTAAAAGAAGAAGGATATGACTCCTAAAAGAAGAAGGACATGACTCCTAAAAGAAGCAGGACTGGACTCCTAAGAGAAGAAGAAGGACTGGACTCCTAAAAGGATACGACTCCTAAAAGAAGAAGGACTGGACTCTTAAAAGAAGGACAGAACCCCTGAAAGAATAAGAAATAGACTCCTAAATGAAGGAGTGGACTCCTAAAAGAAGAAGGATAGGACTCCTAAAAGAAGGACTGGACTCCTAAATAAAGGACTGGACATTTAAAAGAAAAACTGGACTCCGAAAAGAAGAAGGACTGGACTCCTAATAGAATAAGTACTGCACAACTGAAGAAGATGGACTGGACTCCTAAAAGAAGAAGGACCACTGGACTCCTAAAAGAAGAAGGACTGTACTACTAAAAGAATAAGGGCTGTATTACTAAAAGAAGAAGGACTGGACTCCTAAAAGAAGGACAGGACTCCTAAGAGAAGAAGGACTGGACTCCTATAAGAAGAAGGACTGGACTGCTAAAAGAAGGAGGACTGGACTCCTAAGAGAAAAAGGACTGGACTCCTAAAAGAAGAAGGATTTGACTCCTGAAAGAAAAAGACTGGACTCCTAAAGAAAATGAACTTTGTTCCTAAAAGAAGAAGGACTGGACTCCTAAAAGAAGGACGACTGAACTCCGAAAAGGAAAAGGACTGGACTCCTAAAAAAGAAGGACCGGACTCTTAAAAGAAGAAGAACTGGACCTAAAAGAAGAAGGACTGGACTCCTAAAAGAAGGACAGGACTCCTAAAAGAAGAAGGATGACTGGTCTCTTTAAAGAAGACGGACAACTGGACTCCTAAAAGAAGAAGGACTGGACTAATGAAAGAAGACAGGCAGGAATCCTGAACACCTAGAAGAAGAACGACAAGACTCCTAAAAGAAGAAGGACTGGACTCCTCAAAGAAGAAGGACTGGACTCCTAAAAGAAGAAGGACAGGACTAATAAAAGAAGAAGGACTGGACTCCTAAAAGAACAACAGGATTCCCAAAATAAGAAGGACTGGACTCCTAAATGAAGAAGGACAGGACTCCTAAATGAAGAAGGACTGGACTTATAAAAGAAAAAGGATATGACTCCTAAAAGATGAAGGACTGGACTCCTAAACGAAGAAGGATGGACTCCTAAAGGAAGAAGGACAGGACTCCTAAAGGAAGAAGGCATGGACTCCTAAAAGGAGAAGGACTGGAGTCAGAAAAGAAGAAGGACAGAACTCCTGAAAGAAGAAGGACTGGACTCATGAAAGAAAGACGGGACTCCTAAAGGAAGAAGGACAGGACTCCTAAAAGAAGAAGGACAGGACTACTAAAAGAAGAAGGACTGGACTCCTAAATGAAGAAGGACGGGACTCCTAAATGAAGAAGGACTGGACTCCTAAAAGTAGAAGGACCGGACTTCTGAAAGAAAAAGACTGGCATCCTGAAGAAGATGGACTAGATTCCTAAAAGAAGAAGGCCTGGAATCATAAAAAAAAGAAGGACTGGACTCATGAAAGAAGGACTGGACTCCTAAAAGAAGAAGGACAGGACTACTAAAAGAAGAAGGACTGGGCTGCTAAAAGAAGGACGACTGAACTCCGAAAAGGAAAAGGACTGGACTCCTAAAAAAGAAGGACCGGACTCTTAAAAGAAGAAGGACTGGACCTAAAAGAAGAAGGACTGGACTCCTAAAAGAAGGACAGGACTCCTAAAAGAAGAAGGATGACTGGTCTCTTTAAAGAAGACGGACAACTGGACTCCTAAAAGAAGAAGGACTGGACTAATGAAAGAAGACAGGCAGGAATCCTGAACACCTAGAAGAAGAACGACAAGACTCCTAAAAGAAGAAGGACTGGACTCCTCAAAGAAGAAGGACTGGACTCCTAAAAGAAGAAGGACAGGACTAATAAAAGAAGAAGGACTGGACTCCTAAAAGAACGACAGGATTCCCAAAATAAGAAGGACTGGACTCCTAAATGAAGAAGGACAGGACTCCTAAATGAAGAAGGACTGGACTTATAAAAGAAAAAGGATATGACTCCTAAAAGATGAAGGACTGGACTCCTAAACGAAGAAGGATGGACTCCTAAAGGAAGAAGGACAGGACTCCTAAAGGAAGAAGGCATGGACTCCTAAAAGGAGAAGGACTGGACTCAGAAAAGAAGAAGGACAGAACTCCTGAAAGAAGAAGGACTGGACTCATGAAAGAAGGACGGGACTCCTAAAGGAAGAAGGATAGGACTCCTAAAAGAAGGACAGGACTACTAAAAGAAGAAGGACTGGACTCCTAAATGAATTAGGACGGGACTCCTAAATGAAGAAGGACTGGACTCCTAAAAGTAGAAGGACTGGACTTCTGAAAGAAAAAGACTGGCATCCTGAAGAAGATGGACTAGATTCCTAAAAGAAGAAGGCCTGGAATCATAAAAAAAGAAGGACAGGACTCATGAAAGAAGGACTGGACTCCTAAAAGAAGAAGGACAGGACTACTAAAAGAAGAAGGACCGGACTCCTAAAAGAAGGACGACTGAACTCCGAAAAGGAAAAGGACTGGACTCCTAAAAAAAAGAAGGACCGGACTCTTAAAAGAAGAAGGACTGGACCAAAAAGAAGAAGGACTGGACTCCTAAAAGAAGGACAGGACTCCTAAAAGAAGAAGGATGACTGGTCTCTTTAAAGAAGACGGACAACTGGACTCCTAAAAGAAGAAGGACTGGACTAATGAAAGCAGACAGGCAGGAATCCTGAACACCTAGAAGAAGAACGACAAGACTCCTAAAAGAAGAAGGACTGGACTCCTCAAAGAAGAAGGACTGGACTCCTAAAAGAAGGACAGGACTAATAAAAGAAGAAGAACTGGACTCCTAAAAGAACGACAGGATTCCCAAAATAAGAAGGACTGGACTAGTAAATGAAGAAGGACAGGACTCCTAAATGAAGAAGGACTGGACTTATAAAAGAAAAAGCATATGACTCCTAAAAGATGAAGGACTGGACTCCTAAACGAAGAAGGCTGGACTCCTAATGGAAGAAGGACAGGACTCCTAAAGGAAGAAGGCATGGACTCCTAAAAGGAGAAGGACTGGACTCAGAAAAGAAGGACTGGACTCCTAAAGGAAGAAGGACAGGACTCCTAAAAGAAGAAGGACAGGACTACTAAAAGAAGAAGGACTGGACTCCTAAATGAAGAAGGACGGGACTCCTAAATGAAGAAGGACTGGACTCCTAAAAGTAGAAGGATCGGACTTCTGAAAGAAAAAGACTGGACTCCTGAAGAAGATGGACTAGATTCCTAAAAGAAGAAGGCCTGGAATCATAAAAAAAAAGAATGACTGGACTCATGAAAGAAGGACTGGACTCCTAAAGGAAGAAGGACAGGACTCCTAAAAGAAGAAGGACAGGACTACTAAAAGAAGAAGGACTGGACTCCTAAATGAAGAAGGACGGGACTCCTAAATGAAGAAGGACTGGACTCCTAAAAGTAGAAGGACTGGACTTATAAAAGAAAAAGGATAGGACTCCTAAAAGAAGAAAGACTGGACTCCTAAATGAAGAAGGACTGCACAACTAAATGAAGAAGGACTGGACTCCTGAAAGTAGAAGGACGACTAGATTCCTAAAAGAATGACTGGACTCCTAAAAGAAGAATGACTGGACTAATGAAATAAGAAGGACGGGACTCTTGAAGAAGATGGACTGGTCTCCTAAAAGAAGAAGAACTGGACTCCTAAAAAAAGGACAGGACACCTAAAAGAAGAAGGCATGGACTCCTAAAAGAAGAAGGCCTGGACTCCGAAAAGAAGGACAGAACTCCTGAAAGAAGAAGGACTGGACTCATGAAAGAAGGACTGAACTCCTAAAGGAAGAAGGACAGGACTCCTAAAAGAAGAAGGACAGGACTACTAAAAGAAGGACTGGACTCCTAAAAAAAAGGACCGGACTCTGAAAAGAAGAAGGACTGGACTCCTAAAAGAAGAAGGACTGGACAACAGATAGAAGAAGGACTGGACTCCTGAAAGAAGGACAGGACTCCTTAAGAAGATGGACTGGGCTGCTAAAAGAAAAAGGACAACTGGACCCATAAAAGAAGGACAACTGCACTCCTAAAAGAAGAACTGTGCTCCTAAAAGAAGAAGGACTGGACTCATAAAAGAAGGACTGGACTCCTAAAAGAAGAAGGACATGACTCCTAAAAGAAGAAGGACTGGACTCCTAAAAGAAAAAGGACTGGACTTATAAAAGAAGAAGGACTAGACTCCTAAATGAAGAAGGGCTGGACTCCTGAAAAAAGATGGACTGGACTCCTGAAGAAGATGGACTGGACTCCTAAAGAAGAAGGACGACTGGACCCCTAAAAGAAGATTGATAACTGGACTCCTAAAAGAAGGAGGATTGGACTCCTTAAAGAAGAAAGACGACTGGACTCCTAACAGAAGAAGGACTTGACTCCTAAAAGAAGGTCTGAACTCCAAAAAGAAGAAGGACTGGACTCCTAAATGAAGAAGGACTGGACTCCTAAAAGAAGAAGGACTGGACTCCGAAAAGAAGAAGGACTGGACTCCTAAAAGAAAAAGGACTGGACTCCGAAAAGAAGAAGGACTGGACTCCTAAAAGAAAAAGGACTGGACTACAGATAGATGAAGGACTGGACTCCTGAAAGAAGAAGGACTGGACTCCTGAAGAAGATGGACTGGACTCCTAAAAGAAGAATTACAACTAGACTCCTAAAAGAAGAAGGATGACTGAACTCCTAAAAGAAGAACTGTGCTCCTAAAAGAAGAAGGACTGGACTCCTAAAAGAAGAAGGACAGGACTTATAAATGAAGAAGGACTGGACTCCAAAAGAAGGACTGGACTCCTGAAGAAGATGGACGACTGGTCTCCTAAAAGAGGAAGGACGACTGGACTCCTAAAAGAAGATGGACGACTAGACTCCTAAAAGAAGAAGGACTGCACTCCCTATTGAAGAAGGACTGGACTCCTTAAGGAAGAAAGATGACTGGACTCCTGAAAGAAGAAGGACTGGACTCCGTAAAGAAGAAGGACGACTGGACTCCAAAAAGAAGATGGACTGGACTCCTAAAAAAAAGGACAGGATGCCTAAAAGAAGAAGGACCGGAATATTAAAAGAAGAAGGACTGGACCTAAAAGAAGAAGGACTGGACTCCTAAAAGAAGGACAGGACTCCTAAACGAAGAAGGACTGGACTCCTAAACGAAAAAGGACTGGACCTATAAAAGAAGAAGACTGGACTCCTAAACGAATAAGAACTGGACTCCTGAAAGAAGAATGACTGGACTCCAAAAAGAAGATGGGCGACTGGACTCCTAAGAGAAGATGGACTGGAATCCTAAAAGAAGAAGGACTGGACTCCTTAAGGAAGAAAGAGGACTGGATTCCTGAAAGAAGATGGACTGGACTCCTTAAAGAAGAAGGACGACTGGACTCCTAAAAGAAGAAGGACTTTACTCCCAAAAGAAGAAGGACCGGAATCTTAAAAGAAGAAGGACTGGACCTAAAAGAAGAAGGACTGGACTCCTAAAAGAAGAAGGACTGGACTCCTAAAAGAAGAAGGACTGAACTCCCTGTAGAAGAAGGACTGGACTCCTAAAAGAAGAAGGACAGGACTTATAAAAGAAGAAGGACTGGACTCCAAAATGAAGGACTGGACTCCTGAAAGAAGAAGGACTGGACTCCTGAAGAAGATGGACGACTGGACTCCTAAAAGAGGAAGGACGACTGGACTCCTAAAAGAAGATGGACGACTAGACTCCTAAAAGAAGAAGGACTGCACTCCCTAATGAAGAAGGACTGGACTCCTTAAGGAAGAAAGATGACTGGACTCCTGAAAGAAGAAGGACTGGACTCCGTAAAGAAGAAAAATGACTGGACTCCCAAAAGAAGAAGGATGGGACTCCTAAAAGAAGGACTGAACTCTAAAAAGAAGAAGGACAGGACTCCTAAAAGAAGAAGGACTGAACTCCTGAAAGAAAAAGACTGGACTCCTGAAGAAGATGGACTAGATTCCAAAAAGAAGAAGGCCTGGAATCATAAAAAAAAGGATGACTGGACTCCAAAAAGAAGATGGACTGGACTCCTAAAAAAGGAAAGGACTCCTAAAAGAAGAAGGACCGGAATATTAAAAGAAGAAGGACTGGACCTAAAAGAAGAAGGACTGGAATCCTAAAAGAAGGACAGGACTCCTAAAAGAAGAAGGACTGGACTCCTAAAAGAAGAAGGATTGGACTTATAAAAGAAGAAGGACTGGACTCCAAAATGAATAAGAACTGGACTCCTGAAAGAAAAAGGACTGGACTCCTGAAGATGGACTGGACTCCAAAAAGAAAATGGGCGACTGGACTCCTAAGAGAAGATGGACGACTGGACTCCTAAAAGAAGAAAGACTGGACTCCTTATGGAAGAAAGAGGACTGGATTCCTGAAAGAAGATGGACTGGACTCCTTAAAGATGAAGGACGACTGGACTCCTAAAAGAAGAAGGACCGGAATCTTAAAAGAAGGACTGGACCTAAAAGAAGAAGGACTGGACTCCTAAAAGAAGGACTGGACTCCTAAAAGAAGAAGGACTGAATTCCCTGTAGAAGAAGGACTGGACTCCTTAAGGAGGAAAGACGACTGGACTCCTGAAAGAAGACAGACTGGACTCTTGAAAGAAGAAGGATGACTGGACTCCTTAAAGAAGAAGGACTTGACTCCTAAAAGAAGGAATGAACTCCAAAAAGAAGAAGGACTGGACTCCTAAAAGAAGGACAGGACTCCTAAAAGAAGAAGGACTGGACTCCTTAAAGTAGAAGGACTGGACTTCTGAAAGAAAAAGACTGGACTCCTGAAGAAGATGGACTAAATTCCTAAAAGAAGAATGCCTGGAATCATAAAAAACGGATGACTGGACTCCAAAAAGATGATGGACTGGACTCCAAAAAAATGACAAGACTCCTAAAAGACGAAGGACTGGAATATTAAAAGAAGAAGGACTGGACCTGAAAGAAGAAGGACTGGACTCCTAAAAGAAGGACAGGACTCCTAAAAGAAGAAGGACTGGACTCCTAAAAGAAGGACCGGACTCCTAAATGAATAAGGACTGGTGTCACGCTTCGGCTGGCAGGAGGTGGATCCTCTGTGCCAGAGAGGGATTGGCGTGGACCGTGCTGGTGGACCGGTTCTAAGTTGCTACTGGTATTCACCAGAGCCCGCCGCAAAGCGGGATGGTCTTGCAGCGGCGGTAGCAACCAGGTCGTATCCACCAGCAACGGCTCAACCTCTCTGACTGCTGAAGATAGGCGCGGTACAAGGGAGTAGACAAGAGCAAGGTCGGACGTAGCAGAAGGTCGGGGCAGGCAGCAAGGATCGTAGTCAGGGGCAACGGCAGGAGGTCTGGAACACAGGCTAGGAACACACAAGGAAACGCTTTCACTGGCACAATGGCAACAAGATCCGGCGAGGGAGTGCAGGGGAAGTGAGGTATAAATAGGGAGTGCACAGGTGAACACACTAATTAAGCCAACTGCGCCAATCAGTGGCGCAGTGGCCCTTTAAATTGCAGAGACCAGGCCCTAAGGAGCGGGTCCGCGCGCGCCGGGACAAGACCGACGGAGAGCGAGTCAGGTACGGGAGCCGGGATGCGCATCGCGAGCGGGCGCCTCCCGCATCGCGAATCGCATCCCGGCTGAGAGAGGTATTGCAGCGCACCCGGTCAGCAGGTCTGACCGGGGCGCTGCAATTGCGAGGATGTTGCGAGCGCTCCGGGGAGGAGCGGGGACCCGGAGCGCTCGGCGTAACAGTACCCCCCCCCTTGGGTCTCCCCCTCTTCTTGGAGCCTGAGAACCTGAGGACAAGACTTTTGTCTAGGATGTTGTCCTCAGGTTCCCAGGATCTCTCTTCTGGGCCACAGCCCTCCCAATCCACCAAGAAATTTTTTTTCCCTCTGACCGTCTTGGAGGCCAGAATCTCCTTCACGGAGAAGACGTC
Source organism: Hyla sarda (assembly GCF_029499605.1). Taxonomy (NCBI): domain Eukaryota; kingdom Metazoa; phylum Chordata; class Amphibia; order Anura; family Hylidae; genus Hyla; species Hyla sarda. The sequence goes on from NC_079195.1 coordinate 235,688,106, forward strand.
AGAAGAACCGGAAACAGTAGTGGGAGAAACAAGTTTGGGAGAGAAGCGGTTAATGATGAGTGGTTTAAGGAGAGAGACATGGAAGGCATTGGGAATACGAAGAGAAGGAGGAAGAAGGAGTTTGTAAGAGACAGGGTTAATCTGGCACAAGACTTTGAAAGGACCAAGATAGCGTGGTCCCAGTTTGTAACTGGGGACACGAAAGCGGACATATTTAGCGGAGAGCCATACCTTGTCTCCGGGAGCAAAAATGGGGGGAGTTCTTTTCTTATCGGCAAACCTTTTCATGCGGGATGAAGCCTGTAAAAGAGAATTTTGGGTCTCTTTCCATATGGTGGAAAGATCACGAGTCACTTCATCCACAGCGGGCAAACCAGAGGGCAAGGGAGTAGGGAGGGGGGGAAGAGGGTGACGGCCGTACACCACGAAAAATGGGGACTTAGCAGAAGATTCTGAGACTCTGAAGTTGTATGAGAATTCGGCCCATGGTAGAAGATCTGCCCAGTCATCCTGGCGGGAGGAAACAAAATGCCGTAAATAGTCACCCAGGACCTGGTTAATTCTTTCTACTTGCCCATTGGATTGGGGATGATAAGAAGAAGAGAAGTTTAATTTAATCTTGAGCTGTTTACAGAGGGCCCTCCAGAATTTAGACACGAACTGGACGCCTCTATCCGAGACGATCTGCGTGGGCAAACCGTGAAGACGAAAAATGTGTACAAAAAATTGTTTTGCCAACTGAGGCGCTGAAGGAAGACCAGGAAGAGGAATAAAATGTGCCATCTTGGAAAATCGATCAACGACCACCCAAACAACAGTGTTGCCACCTGGCCTGGCGAGGGTTCAGCCGTTGGGCAGACTGGAGATAGGAGAGATTCTTGTGATCGGTGTAAATAATAACTGGAAATCTTGATCCCTCCAGCAGATGCCTCCATTCCTCAAGTGCTAATTTAATGGCCAGTAGTTCTCGATCCCCGATGGAGTAGTTTCTCTCCGCCGGAGAGAAGGTCCTAGAAAAAAAACCACAAGTAACAGCATGCCCGGAAGAATTTTTTTGTAGAAGGACAGCTCCAGCTCCCACTGAGGAGGCATCTACCTCCAATAGGAAGGGTTTAGATGGGTCAGGTCTGGAGAGCACGGGAGCAGAAGAAAAGGCAGACTTGAGACGTTTAAATGCGTCTTCCGCTTGGGGAGACCAGGACTTGGGATTGGCATTTTTCTTGGTTAAAGCCACGATAGGAGCCACAATAGTGGAAAAGTGTGGAATAAATTGTCTGTAATAATTGGCGAACCCCAAAAAACGTTGGATAGCACGGAGTCCGGAGGGGCGTGGCCAATCTAAGACGGCAGAGAGTTTATCTGGGTCCATTTGTAATCCCTGGCCAGAGACCAAGTATCCTAGGAAAGGAAGAGATTGACATTCAAACAGACATTTCTCCATTTTGGCATAAAGTTGATTGTCTCGAAGTCTCTGAAGAACCATGCGGACATGCTGGCCGTGTTCTTCTAAGTTGGCAGAAAAAATCAGAATATCGTCCAGATAAACCACAACACAGGAATATAAGAGATCACGAAAAATTTCATTAACAAAGTCTTGGAAGACGGCAGGGGCGTTGCACAGGCCAAAGGGCATGACCAGATACTCAAAGTGTCCATCTCTGGTGTTAAATGCAGTCTTCCATTCGTCCCCCTCCCTGATGCGGATGAGATTATAAGCACCTCTAAGTCCAGTTTGGTAAAGATGTGGACACCTTGTAGGCGATCAAAGAGTTCCGAGATAAGAGGTAGGGGGTAGCGGTTCTTTACCGTGATTTTATTAAGTCCGCGGTAATCAATGCAAGGACGTAGGGAGCCATCTTTTTTGGACACAAAAAAAAATCCAGCTCCGGCAGGAGAGGAGGATTTGCGGATAAACCCCTTTTTTAAATTTTCCTGGATGTACTCAGACATAGCAAGAGTCTCTGGAGCAGACAGAGGATAAATTCTGCCCCGGGGTGGAGTAGTACCCGGGAGGAGGTCAATAGGACAGTCATAAGGCCTGTGAGGAGGTAAAGTCTCAGCTTGCTTTTTGCAAAACACGTCAGCATAGTCCATATAAGCCTTAGGAAGACCGGTTACAGGGGGAACCACAGGGTCACGGCAGGGAGTACTGGGAACCGGTTTAAGACAGTCCTTGAAACAAGAAGTACCCCAGCTCTTGATTTCTCCTGTGGACCAATCAAGGGTTGGGGAATGGCGTTGAAGCCACGGTAATCCAAGAAGAATTTCGGAAGTGCAGTTGGAGAGGACCAAAAACTCAATTTTTTCGTGATGAGGTCCGATGCACATTAGGAGAGGTTCCGTGCGGTAACGCACGGTACAGTCCAATCTTTCATTGTTAACAGAATTGATGTAGAGGGGTCTGGCGAGACTGGTCACCGGTATGTTGAACCTGTTGATGAGAGAGGCCAAAATAAAATTTCCTCCAGATCCGGGATCCAAGAAGGCCATAGTAGAGAAGGAGAAGGTAGAGGAAGATATCCGCACAGGCACAGTAAGGCGTGGAGAAGCAGAGTTGACATCAAGAACTGTCTCATCTCTGTGCGGAGTCAGCATACGTCTTTCCAGGCGGGGAGGACGGATAGGACAATCCTTCAGGAAGTGTTCGGTACCGGCACAGTACAGGCACAGATTCTCCATGCGGCGTCGTGTCCTCTCTTGAGGTGTCAAGCGAGACCGGTCAACTTGCATAGCCTCCACGGCGGGAGGCACAGGAACAGATTGCAGAGGACCAGAGGAGAGAGGAGCCGGGGAGAAAAAACGCCTCGTGCGAACAAAGTCCATATCCTGGCAGAGCTCCTAACGCCTTTCGGAAAAACGCATGTCAATGCGGGTGGCCAGATGAATAAGTTCATGCAGGTTAGCAGGAATTTCTCGTGCGGCCAGAACATCTTTAATGTTGCTGGATAGGCCTTTTTTAAAGGTCGCGCAGAGGGCCTCATTATTCCAGGATAATTCGGAGGCAAGAGTACGGAATTGGATGGCGTACTCGCCAACGGAAGAATTACCCTGGACCAGGTTCAGCAGGGCAGTCTCAGCAGAAGAGGCTCGGGCAGGTTCCTCAAAGACACTTCGAATCTCCGTGAAGAAGGAGTGTACAGAGGCAGTGACTGGGTCATTGCGGTCCCAGAGCGGTGTGGCCCATGACAGAGCTTTCCCAGACAGAAGGCTGACTACGAAAGCCACCTTAGACCTTTCAGTAGGAAACTGGTCCGACATCATCTCCAAGTGCAGGGAACATTGCGAAAGAAAGCCACGGCAAAACTTAGAGTCCCCATCAAATTTATCCGGCAAGGATAATCGTAGGCCGGAAGCGGCCACTCGCTGCGGAGGAGGTGCAGGAGCTGGCGGAGGAGATGATTGCTGAAGCTGTGGTAGTAGCTGCTGTAGCATCACGGTCAGTTGAGACAGCTGGTGGCCTTGTTGCGCTATCTGTTGCGACTGCTGGGCGACCACCGTGGTGAGGTCGGCGACAACTGGCAGTGGGACTTCAGCGGGATCCATGGCCGGATCTACTGTCACGCTTCGGCTGGCAGGAGGTGGATCCTCTGTGCCAGAGAGGGATTGGCGTGGACCGTGCTGGTGGACCGGTTCTAAGTTGCTACTGGTATTCACCAGAGCCCGCTGCAAAGCGGGATGGTCTTGCAGCGGCGGTAGCAACCAGGTCGTATCCACCAGCAACGGCTCAACCTCTCTGACTGCTGAAGATAGGCGCGGTACAAGGGAGTAGACAAGAGCAAGGTCGGACGTAGCAGAAGGTCGGGGCAGGCAGCAAGGATCGTAGTCAGGGGCAACGGCAGGAGGTCTGGAACACAGGCTAGGAACACACAAGGAAACGCTTTCACTGGCACAATGGCAACAAGATCCGGCGAGGGAGTGCAGGGGAAGTGAGGTATAAATAGGGAGTGCACAGGTGAACACACTAATTAAGCCAACTGCGCCAATCAGTGGCGCAGTGGCCCTTTAAATTGCAGAGACCCGGCGCGCGCGCGCCCTAAGGAGCGGGGCCGCGCGCGCCGGGACAAGACCGACGGAGAGCGAGTCAGGTACGGGAGCCGGGATGCGCATCGCGAGCGGGCGCCTCCCGCATCGCGAATCGCATCCCGGCTGAGAGAGGTATTGCAGCGCACCCGGTCAGCAGGTCTGACCGGGGCGCTGCAATTGCGAGGATGTTGCGAGCGCTCCGGGGAGGAGCAGGGACCCGGAGCGCTCGGCGTAACAACTGGACTCCTAAAAGAAGAAGGACTGAACTCCCTGTAGAAGAAGGACTGGACTCCTTAAGGAGGAAAGACGACTGGACTCCTGAAAGAAGACAGACTGGACTCTTGAAAGAAGAAGGAAGACTGGACTCCTCAAAGAAGAAGGACTTGACTTCTAAAAGAAGGAATGAACTCCAAAAAGAAGAAGGACTGGACTCCTAAAAGAAGAAGGACAGGACTCCTAAAAGAAGAAGGACTGGACTCCTAAAAGTAGAAGGACCGGACTCCTAAAAGTAGAAGGACCGGACTTCTGAAAGAAAAAGACTGGACTCCTGAAGAAGATGGACTAGATTCCTAAAAGAAGAAGGCCTGGAATCATAAAATAAAAGGATGACTGGACTCCAAAAAGATGATGGACTGGACTCCTAAAAAAGGACAAGACTCCTAAAAGACGAAGGATCGGAATATTAAAAGAAGAAGGACTGGACCTAAAAGAAGAAGGACTGGACTCCTAAAAGAAGGACAGGACTCCTAAAAGAAGAAGGACTGGACTCCTAAAAGAAGGACAGGACTCCTAAATGAATAAGAACTGGACTCCTGAAAGAAGAAGGACTGGACTCCTGAAGATGGACTGGACTCCAAAAAGAAGATGGGCGACTGGACGGACCAGAAGCTTAAAAGAAGAACAGACCAGACTTCTAGAAGAAAGAAAAAGATCCTAGAAGAAGACAGACCGGATTCCTACAAGACAAACAAACTGGACTCCTAGAAGAAAGAAAGAGATCCTGGAAGAAGAACAGACCAGACTCCTAGAAGAAAGAAAGAGATCCTGGAAGAAGAACAGACTGGACTCCTAGAAGAAGAACAGACCGGACTCCTAGAGAAAAGAAAGAGATCCTAGAAGAAGAAAAGACAGGAATTCTAGAAGAAAGAAAGAGATCCTAGAAGAAGAACAGACAGGACTTCTAGAAGAAAGAAAGAGATCCTTGAAGAAGTACAGACCGGACTCCTAGAAGAAAGAAAGAGATCCCAGAAGAAGAACAGACCGGACTCCTAGAAAAAAAAGAGATCCTAGAAGAACAGACCGGACTTCTAGGAGAAAGAAAAAGATCCTAGAAGAAGAACAGACAGGATTCCTAGCAAAAGAACAAATTGGACTGCTAGAAGAAAGAGATCCTAGAAGAACAGACCAGACTCCTAGAAGAAAGAAAGAGATCCTAGAAGAAGAAAAGACAGGACTTCTAGAAGAAAGAAAGAGATCTTAGAAGAAGTACAGACCGGACTCCTAGAGGAAAGAGAGAGATCCTAGAAGAAGAAAAGACGGGACTTCTAGAAGAAAGAAAGGGATCTTAGAAGAAGTACAGACCGGACTCCTAGAAGGAAGAAAGAGATCCTAGAAGAAGAACAGACAGGACTTCTAGAAGAAAGAATGAGATCCTAGAAGAAGAACAGACAGGACTCCTAGAAGAAAGAAAGAGATCTTAGAAGAAAAGACAGGACTTCTAGAATAAGGAAAGAGATCATAGAAGAAGAACCAATAGGACTTCTAGAAGAAAGAATGAGATCCTAGAAGAAGAACAGACCAGCCTCCTAGAAGAAAGAAAGAGATCCTAGAAGAAGAACAGACAGGACTCCTAGAAGAAGGAAAGAGATCCTAGAAGAAGAACAGACCAGACTCCAAGAAGAAGAACAGACCGGACTCCTAAAAGAACAGACCAGACTCCTAGAAGAACAGACCGGACTCCTAGAAGAAAGACAGAGATGCTAGAAGATGAACAGACCGGAGTCTTAGAAGAACAGACCTGACTTTAGAAGAAAGAAAGAGATCCTAGAAGAACAGACAGGACTTCTAGAAGAAAGAAAAAGATCCTAGAAGAAGTACAGACCGGACTCCTAGAAGTAAGAAAAAGATCTTAGAAGAACAGACAGGACTCCTAGAAGAAGGAAAGAGATCCTAGAAGAAGAGACCGAACTACTAGAAGAAAGAAAGAGATCCTAGAAGAACAGACTGAACTCCTAGAAGAAAGAAAGATGCTAGAAGAAGAACAGACCGGATTCCTAGAAGAAAGAAAGAGATCCTAAAAGAACAGATCGGACTCCTAGAAGAAGAACAGACCGGACTCCGAGAAGAAAGACAGAGATCCTAGAAGAACAGACCAGACTCCAACAAGAAAGAAAGAGATCCTGGAAGAAGAAAAGACAGGACTTCTAGAAGAAAGAAAGAGATCCTAGAAGAAGAACAGACAGGACTTCTAGAAGAAAGAAAGAGATCCTTGAAGAAGTACAGACCGGACTCCTAGAAGAAAGAAAGAGATCCCAGAAGAAGAACAGACCGGACTCCTAGAAAAAAAAGAGATCCTAGAAGAACAGACCGGACTTCTAGGAGAAAGAAAAAGATCCTAGAAGAAGAACAGACATGATTCCTAGAAAAAGAACAAATTGGACTGCTAGAAGAAAGAGATCCTAGAAGAACAGACCAGACTCCTAGAAGAAAGAAAGAGATCCTAGAAGAAGAAAAGACAGGACTTCTAGAAGAAAGAAAGAGATCTTAGAAGAAGTACAGACCGGACTCCTAGAGGAAAGAGAGAGATCCTAGAAGAAGAAAAGACGGGACTTCTAGAAGAAAGAAAGGGATCTTAGAAGAAGTACAGACCGGACTCCTAGAAGGAAGAAAGAGATCCTAGAAGAAGAACAGACAGGACTTCTAGAAGAAAGAATGAGATCCTAGAAGAAGAACAGACAGGACTCCTAGAAGAAAGAAAGAGATCTTAGAAGAAAAGACAGGACTTCTAGAATAAGGAAAGAGATCATAGAAGAAGAACCAACAGGACTTCTAGAAGAAAGAATGAGATCCTAGAAGAAGAACAGACCAGACTCCTAGAAGAAAGAAAGAGATCCTAGAAGAAGAACAGACAGGACTCCTAGAAGAAGGAAAGAGATCCTAGAAGAAGAACAGACCAGACTCCAAGAAGAAGAACAGACCGGACTCCTAAAAGAACAGACCAGACTCCTAGAAGAACAGACCGGACTCCTAGAAGAAAGAAAAAGATCCTAGAAGAACAGATTAGACTCCTAGAAGAAAGACAGAGATGCTAGAAGATGAACAGACCGGAGTCTTAGAAGAACAGACCTGACTTTAGAAGAAAGAAAGAGATCCTAGAAGAACAGACAGGACTTCTAGAAGAAAGAAAAAGATCCTAGAAGAAGTACAGACCGGACTCCTAGAAGTAAGAAAGAGATCCTAGAAGAAGAACAGACAGGACTTCTAAAAGAAAGAAAGAGATCCTAGAAGAACAGACAGGACTCCTAGAAGAAAGAAAAAGATCTTAGAAGAACAGACAGGACTCCTAGAAGAAGGAAAGAGATCCTAGAAGAACAGACCGAACTTCTAGAAGAAAGAAAGAGATCCTAGAAGAACAGACTGAACTCCTAGAAGAAAGAAAGAGATGCTAGAAGAAGAACAGACCGGATTCCTAGAAGAAAGAAAGAGATCCTAAAAGAACAGATCGGACTCGTAGAAGAAAGAAATAGATCCTAACAGAACAGACAGGACTCCTAGAAGAAGAACAGACCGGACTCCGAGAAGAAAGACAGAGATCCTAGAAGAACAGACCAGACTCCAACAAGAAAGAAAGAGATCCTGGAAGAAGAAGAGACTGGACTCCTAGAAGAAAGAAAGAGATCCTGAAAAAAGAACAGACTGGACTCCCAGAAGATGTAACGAGACTATACTACATGCCTGGACTGTTAAAATAGCTGGAGTTATTCGCATGGATATTGTATGAGAAATGCCATTACCAGAGAATGCAACCGGCCGTTCGGTAGTTATACTTGTGACGGATCCTAGAGTCACCCTACCTAGAAGAAGAACAGACAGGACTCCTAGAAGAAAGAAAGAGATCTTAGAAGAAAAGACAGGACTTCTAGAATAAGGAAAGAGATCATAGAAGAAGAACCAACAGGACTTCTAGAAGAAAGAATGAGATCCTAGAAGAAGAACAGACCAGACTCCTAGAAGAAAGAAAGAGATCCTAGAAGAAGAACAGACAGGACTCCTAGAAGAAGGAAAGAGATCCTAGAAGAAGAACAGACCAGACTCCAAGAAGAAGAACAGACCGGACTCCTAAAAGAACAGACCAGACTCCTAGAAGAACAGACCGGACTCCTAGAAGAAAGAAAAAGATCCTAGAAGAACAGATTAGACTCCTAGAAGAAAGACAGAGATGCTAGAAGATGAACAGACCGGAGTCTTAGAAGAACAGACCTGACTTTAGAAGAAAGAAAGAGATCCTAGAAGAACAGACAGGACTTCTAGAAGAAAGAAAAAGATCCTAGAAGAAGTACAGACCGGACTCCTAGAAGTAAGAAGGAGATCCTAGAAGAAGAACAGACAGGACTTCTAAAAGAAAGAAAGAGATCCTAGAAGAACAGACAGGACTCCTAGAAGAAAGAAAAAGATCTTAGAAGAACAGACAGGACTCCTAGAAGAAGGAAAGAGATCCTAGAAGAACAGACCGAACTTCTAGAAGAAAGAAAGAGATCCTAGAAGAACAGACTGAACTCCTAGAAGAAAGAAAGAGATGCTAGAAGAAGAACAGACCGGATTCCTAGAAGAAAGAAAGAGATCCTAAAAGAACAGATCGGACTCGTAGAAGAAAGAAATAGATCCTAACAGAACAGACAGGACTCCTAGAAGAAGAACAGACCGGACTCCGAGAAGAAAGACAGAGATCCTAGAAGAACAGACCAGACTCCAACAAGAAAGAAAGAGATCCTGGAAGAAGAAGAGACTGGACTCCTAGAAGAAAGAAAGAGATCCTGAAAAAAGAACAGACTGGACTCCCAGAAGATGTAACGAGACTATACTACATGCCTGGACTGTTAAAATAGCTGGAGTTATTCGCATGGATATTGTATGAGAAATGCCATTACCAGAGAATGCAACCGGCCGTTCGGTAGTTATACTTGTGACGGATCCTAGAGTCACCCTACCTACTTGGATGGATTTAAGGACATCACTATTTGTACCCCTCAGTTTATGTTGTCCAGTGACATAAAGCTCAGAGTTAAAATACTTTTATTTACTGTTTTCATACACTTTCTGTGCACAATACACCTTTGGCACTCAAGGCACTGTATATGGAGAGCTAATTACCTTTATTGGATTATCTCCCAGACTACCTGTCACCTGGATTACCTTTGTTGGATTATCTTCCAGACTACCTATCACCTATATTGCCTTTATTGGATTATCTCCCAGACTACCTGTCACCTGGATTACCTTTGTTGGATTATCTCCCAGACTACCTGTCACCTGTATTGCCTTTATTGGATTATCTCCCAGACTACCTTCCACCTGTATTGCCTTTATTGGATTATCTCCCAGACTACCTTCCACCTGTATTGACTTTACTGACCCTTCCCCCTGTGATGTCCTTCCTATAAAAGAAGACACTTGTTCCACAATAAACAGTTCTTCTTGACCCTTCAAACGTAGCCTCGTCTCGTTCTTGAAAGGGGATATTTGGGAATATTACTCTGTTCTTTTTACAGCTAAACCTGACTCTCCCTCTGGATATCGTGAATAGGATTATACCAGCTTTACTTTGACACAGCAGCTTGCAGGGAAAAGGACATCATCAACGGCTGATACCCTCTCTCTACCTGGGTAGCCGTTACATTGGTGGCAGCGGTGGGATCGTCCTTTTATCCAAAGAGCAAGTGCTGAATGGAATCTCGGTATGCCAGGCTGAAAAGACCCACACTAAAAGATTTATTGGAGAGTTGTGGTAGGAGTGCCAGTAACAGACCACGGAGATAGCTGATAGCTGACCTGCTGGAGCTGGACGAAAGGGATAGGTCCATGGAGGTAACTGAACCTATTGCACCTATCAGCGAGGACGATGTACTTACTGCTATTGTACAGCGGAGATTAGCCTTGTATCCAGCAACGTTCAAGGAACTAATAAACCAGCTGTTCCGGGACGCAAAAGAGGAGATCAAAACTAAGAGGAGACAAGAAGCGGAACTGGTAAGAGCTAGACAGCCCATTACACATGTAGTTCCTGCCCCTCCACCCACTGCTGCAGTAAAGAAAATTCCATTTACTGCTTTTAACACCTTTGTGGAAAATGAAGAAGAAATTGATGGGTATTTGGCGGACTTTGAGAGGCAGTGCTCACTACACCAAGTACGACCAGAGCAATGGGTCACTATCCTGGCTGGGAAACTCTCAGGGAAAGCAAATGAGGCTTTCCGATCACTTACTGCAGAAGAGATATCGCAGTATCAAAGGGTGAAAGAGGCACTGCTCACCAGGTATGCTGTAACCCCAGAAGCATACCGCCGCCGCTTCCGGGAGTCCAAGAAGAAGGCTGTGGACTCCCACATGGAATGGGCCAACCGATTACAAAGGGGGGCATCACATTGGGTCCAAGGGTGCAAGGCCAACACCGGGGATGAGGTATTGCAGTTGTTCCTAATGGAAAATTTCTTCCAAGACCTGGCCGCGGACATACAAGAATGGGTACGTGACCGCCGCCTCGCTAACTTAAACGAGGCGGCTCGGCTAGCAGATGAGTATGCGGAAACAAGAAAAGTAAGCCAGGGTACTACACGGCTGGCTCGTGAGGTAGAACCGCGCACTCCAGCCGTCACCTCACGCCCAGAGTTTCGGGCTCCAGTCCCACCAGGACCACCGCACCCTCAGGGGTCCACCAACTACCCCCGAGATTTGTCTAGGGTGACGTGCCATCACTGCAGCAACACGGGACATATTGCTCGTTATTGCCCATTGAGATCTACCAATAACAACTGGAGACACAAGCACCCAACACAGAGGCCACCCCATCACGCCCCTCTGCGGCTCACTGCCTAGAAACCGAGGTGGGCCCTGAGGAATGTCTGGGAATTTTGTATGAGGCAGACCCAATACAAGCTACTTCTCCAGATAACCGTCAGCATCACCGTCAGGAGGTACGGGTGAATGGAAAAGTAGCACAAGGCCTAAGAGATACCGGGGCTGCTATCACTTTGATTCAAAAGCATCTGGTAAAGCCAGAAAATGTGTCTACTCGTACCGTTGCTGTTCGGGTCGCAGGGGGTGCTGTATTTCGCTTGCCCACCGCCCGAGTGCATTTGGACTGGGGAGTCGGGAAAGACCACACTTGGCATTATGGACAACCTGCCTGCCGAGGTTGTGTTGGGCAACGACATTGGCCCTCTGACTTGGGCTTATTTACCTACGCCTGCTGCTGCTTGTCCCGTAACCACCCGCTCACAGACCCGTATCACAGATGATTATACCACAGGCCGGGAGACCCAGGTAAGCCCAGCACCCACATTTAACCCCACTACGACAAAAAGACCCATAGCTTGGGACACCCGAGAGGAGTTTGGGAGGGAAACTAGGGAGGACCCCACCCTCTAAAGGTATCGGGAATTAGCAGACAGTAGAGGGGACAAGCGGGAACGGTTTATATGGGATGGTGACAGGTTATATAGATTGACCGAAGGCAGAAAGAGAGGCTGTGCCCCTTCGCAGAAGTGCCAACTAGTGGTACCCAGAAAGTACCAGTTGGAACTTCTTCGAATTGGCCACGACATTCCGTTGGCAGGGCATCTAGGGGGTAACCGCACCACCTACAGGATCACCCAGACCTTCTTTTTCCGGGGATCTCGAGGGATGTGCGACGTTACTGCAGCACTTGTGACGTATGCCAACGGGTAGGGAAAAGAGGGGATCACCCTAAAGCTCGACTGTCACCTATGCCCGTGATCGAGGAACCGTTTAGCAGGGTGGCAGTCGACCTAGTGGGTCTCCTACCTAACCCCAGTCCCTCGTGTAAGAAATATATTCTAACCGTAGTGGACTATGCTACTCGCTACCCGGAGGCCGTCGCTCTGACGAATATCCAGGCGGACACTGTTGCCAGTGCTCTCTTTGGGATATTCACCAGAGTGGGGTTTCCTCAGGAAATCTTATCTGACAGAGAGACCCAGTTTACCGCAGACCTAACACAACAGTTGTGGAAGGTCTGTGGTATTAAGACCCTGCTTAGTTCACCGTACCACCCTCAGACTAACGGTCTCTGTGAACGCTTTAATGGTATTGCTGCGGACCTTTACGGCGGAATCCAGAGACTGGGAGCGAATCCTGCCGCACCTCTTGTTTGCTTATGGGGAGGTGCCGCAGGAATCCACAGGGTTCTCCCCATTCGAGCTGCTCTATGGACGGAGAGTGCGAGGCCCCTTCGACCTCATCCGAGAGCACTGGGAGGGAGAGACAGAACATGAAGGTGTTCCCATCCTGCCATATGTACTGGAAATGCGGGACCTCATGGAGCATTTAGCTCGGTTGGCACAAGACCATCTCCATGCAGCCCAGGGTCGACAAACATTGGTATGATCAGGGCGCCCGTCAGAGAACGTTCCAAGTGGGCCAGAAGGTGCTGGTGCTTAGGCCTGTCAAAGGGAATAAGCTCCAGACCTCCTGGCAAGGCCCTTACAAAGTAGTAGCACAAGTCTGCGATACTACATAAGTAATTGCCAGCAGCAAAGATGAAAGGATCCAGAAATCCTTTCATGTAAACTTATTAAAAGAGTATCAGGAAAGACCAGAGGATATAGCCGCCATCTGTATCCCAGCCACTGAAGACCCTGACAGCTTACCCATCACCGACCTATTAGCCAACTCAGAACCTAAAACCCTGCTCAATACCATACAGCTAGGGGAGCGGTTAACGCCAGCAGAAAAGGGACAGATCCGACAATTACTAGCTGAGAAAGGGTTGACGTTTTCCCAGGAGCCAGGGTACACTCCCTTAGCCACTCATTAAGTAGAGACCCCAGGACAAAACCCTCTCAGACAAACTCCCTACAGAATCTCTGAGGCAGTAAAAGAGGAGATGAGGAAGGAAATACAAGAGATGTTAAGACTGGGGGTGATAGAACCATCTGACAGTCCCTGGGCCTCACCCGTGGTCCTAGTTCCCAAAAAGGACGGAACAACCAGATTCTGTGTCGATTATCGGCGCCTCAATGACAGAACCATGACAGATGCATATCCTATGCCCCAAGTAGACGAGTTATTAGATCGTATTGCCAGGGGACGTTATCTGACCACCATCGATTTGTGCAAAGGGTATTGGCAGATTCCCCTGGCCAAGGAGGCTATCCCTAAGTCGGCCTTTGTCACCCCATTTGGCTTATACCAGTTCAAGGTCATGCCATTTGGGATGAAAAACGCCCCAGCTACATTTCAGCGCTTAGTGGACCGCCTCCTTGATGGCTTCCAGGATTTCGCTTGCGCGTACCTGGATGACATTGCGATCTATAGTGAGACTTGGGGGGAACACCTGAGGCATGTCGAGGCCGTACTGGAACAAATTAGGGCCGCAGGCCTAACCCTGAAACCAGAAAAATGTAATTTCGGGATGGCAGAAGTCTAGTACTTGGGACACAGAGTGGGGTGTGGCAAACGACGACCAGAACCTGCTAAGGTTGAGGCTGTGGCCAATTGGCCCACACCCCACACTAAGACCCAGGTCCTGGCATTCCTAGGGACAGCAGGGTATTACAGAAAATTTGTCCCTGGCTATAGTACCATTGCTAAACCTTTAACAGATTTGACCAAAAAGAACTTGCCTAGAGTAGTCCTGTGGTCTCCCACCTGTGAAACAGCATTCCAAACCTTGAAACAAGCCTTGATCAACGCACCTGTTCTATCTGCCCCCGTCCCTAACAAAAGATTTGTCGTTCACGTACGGAGTGGGGGCAGTTCTGAGCCAGATCGGGGAGGATGGAGGGGAACACCCTGTCGCGTACCTGAGAGAAAGCTATTGCCCATTGAAGTGAGCTACGCGGCAGTGGAAAAGGAATGTTTAGCCCTGGTTTGGGCTTTAAAGAAGCTCACACCCTACTTGTATGGTCAGGAATTCACCCTGATCACGGACCATAACCCACTCGTATGGCTGAACCGAGTAGCTGGGGATAATGGGCGCCTGCTAAGATGGAGCTTGGCCCTGCAACCCTACAATTTTTCCATCCAATACCGCCCTGGCAGATTCAATGGTAATGCAGACGGACTGTCCAGGCAAACAGAACTTTTACCCTAACAGCGGACCGGACAGCCCCAAGTTGACCTGAAAAGGATCAATCCGGGTCTGCCGGGGTGTTCCACAAAAGGGGAGCAGTGTAACGAGACTATACTACATGCCTGGACTGTTAAAATAGCTGGAGTTATTCGCATGGATATTGTATGAGAAATGCCATTACTGGCCGTTCGGTAGTTATACTTGTGACGGATCCTAGAGTCACCCTACCTACTTGGATGGATTTAAGGACATCCCTATTTGTACAATACAGGAATATGGGTGCACTACTGTGGTAGATGTATACAATGACATTGGCTATCCCTCAACACTGATGTTATAGTCCGTTGCTAAGGGCGATCCCCAGCATAATAATGCATACAATGGAGGATGCCTGCAGCGGACTACAAGTGCCACAATAGAATCCTACACCAGATAAACGGTGTGGATGTGTAACAATTAGAATACAATACAGGAATATGGGTGCACTACTGTGGTAGATGTATACAATGACATTGGCTAATCCCTCAACACTGATGTTAAAATTGAGACATTCGCCAGTGTATCCTTATATGAAGGACACACCGGAGCCCGCACACCAACGCCAAGGTTTCTCAAGATGGTGCGAGACCTAACGCTAATCCTACCTGTGCTTGATAAGCAAAACAGGGGCCAGTGGGCAATTACGGCAGCATTCGGTCGACTCACAACTTCCTCCCAGATACCCTCCAGCGTGACTGAGCACATGCAATGGGAGGAGGGAGGCAAGCTGCAAGCCCCACCTGAGTTGTACCCCTCAGTTTATGTTGTCCAGTGACATAAAGCTCAGAGTTAAAATACTTTTATTTACTGTTTTCATACACTTTCTGTGCACAATACACCTTTTGCACTCAAGGCACTGTATAGGGAGAGCTAATTACCTTTATTGGATTATCTCACAGACTACCTGTCACCTGGATTACCTTTGTTGGATTATCTCCCAGACTACCTGTCACCTGTATTGCCTTTATTGGATTATCTCACAGACTACCTGTCACCTGGATTGCCTTTATTGGATTATCTCACAGACTACCTGTCACCTGGATTACCTTTATTGGATTATCTCACAGACTACCAGTCACCTGGATTACCTTTGTTGGATTATCTCCCAGACTACCTGTCACCTGGATTACCTTTATTGGATTATCTCACAGACTGTCACCTGTATTGCCTTTATTGGATTATCTCCCAGACTACCTTCCACCTGTATTGTCTTTACTGACCCTTCCCCCTGTGATGTCCTTCCTATAAAAGAAGACACTTGTTCCACAATAAAGAGTTCTTCTTGACATTCAAACGTAGCCTCGTCTCGTTCTTGAAAGGGGATTATTTGGGAATATTACTCTGCTCTTTTTACAGCTAAACCTGACTCTCCATCTGGATATCGTGAATAGGATTATACCAGCTTTACTTTGACACAGCAGCTTGCAGGGAAAAGGACGTCATCAACGGCTGTGTTACGCCGAGCGCTCCGGGTCCCTGCTCCTCCCCGGTGCGCTCACGGCGTTCTCCTCTCTGCAGCGCCCCGGTCAGACCCGCTGACCGGGAGCGCTGCACTCACATTCACGACGGGGATGCGATTCGCATAGCGGGACGCGCCCACTCGCGAATCACATCCCAAGCCACTTACCCGTCCCGGTCCCCGGCTGTCACGTTCTGGCGCGCGCGGCTCTGCTCTCTAAGGCGCGCGCCAGCTCTCTAAGATTTAAAGGGCCAGTGCACCAATGATTGGTGCCTGGCCCAATCAGTCTAATTAGCTTCCACCTGTGCACCTGTCCATATAACCTCACTTCCCTTCCCTTCCTTGCCGGATCTTGTTGCCTTGTGCTAGAGAAAGCGTTTAGTGTTGTCCAAAGCCTGTGTTCCAGATCTTCTGCTATTGCCATTGACTACGAACCTTGCCGCCTGCCCCGACCTTCTGCTACGTCTGACCTTGCCTCTGTCTAGTCCTTCTGTCCCACGCCTTCTCAGCAGTCAGGGAGGTTGAGCCGTTGCCGGTGGATACGACCTGGTTGCTACCGCCGCAGCAAGAACATCCCGCTTTGCGGCGGGCTCTGGTGAATACCAGTAGCAACCCTAGAACCGGTCCACCGACACGGTCCACGCCAATCCCTCTCTGACACAGAGGATCCACCTCCAGCCTGCCGAATCGTAACAGGCTGATACCCTCTCTCTACCTGGGTAGCCGTTACAGAAGAATAGACTGGACTCCTAAAGGAAAGAAAGAGATCCTAGAAGAACAGATCGGACTCCTAGAAGAAAGAAAGAGATCCTAGAAGAACAGATCGGACTCCTAGAAGAAGAACAGACCTGACTCCTAGAAGAAAGAAAGAGATCGAAGAAGAAAAGACAGGACTCCTAGAACAGACCGGACTCCTGGAAGAAGAACAGACAGGACTCCTAGAAGAAGTAAAGAGATCCTAGAAGAACAGACTGGACTCCTAGAAGAAAGAAAGAGATCCTAGAAGAAGAACAGACAGGACTTCTAGAAAAAAGAAAGAGATCCTTGAAGAACAGATCGGACTCCCAGAAGAAACAAAGAGATCCTAGAAGAAGAACAGACTGGACTCCTAGAAGAAAGAAAGAGATCCTAGAATGAGAACAGACCGGACTCCTAGAAGAAAGAAAGAGATTCTAGAAGACCAGACCGGACTCCTAGAAGAAAGAAAGAGATCCTAGAAGAAGAATAAATAGGACTCCTAGAAGAAAGAGATCCTAGAAGAAGAAGAGACAGGACTCCTAGAAGAAAGAAAGAGATTCTAGAAGACCAGACCGGACTCCTAGAAGAAAGAAAGAGATCCTAGAAGAAGAATAAATAGGACTCCTAGAAGAAAGAGATCCTAGAAGAAGAAGAGACAGGACTCCTAGAAGAAAGAAAGAGATTCTAGAAGACCAGACCGGACTCCTAGAAGAAAGAAAGAGATCCTAGAAGAAGAATAAATAGGACTCCTAGAAGAAAGAGATCCTAGAAGAAGAAGAGACAGGACTCCTAGAAGAAAGAAAGATATTCTAGAAGAGAAGAGAGGACTCCTAGAAGATCAGACTGGACTCCTAGAAGAAGAACAGACAGGACTTCTAGAAGAAAGAAAGAGATCCTAGAAGAACAGATCAGACTCCTGGAAGAAACAAAGAGATCCTAGAAGAATAGACCGAACTCCTAGAAGAAAGAGATCCCAGAAGAACAGACAGGACTCCTAGAAGAAAGAAAGTGATCCTAGAAGACCAGACCGGACTCCTAGATAAAAGAAAGAGATCCTAGAAGAACAGACAGGACTCCTAGAAGAAGGAAAGAGATCCTAGAAGAACAGACTGAACTCCTAGAAGAAAGAAAGAGATCCTAGAAGACCAGACCGGACTACTAGGAGAAAGAGATACTAGAAGAAGAACAGACAGGACTCCTATTCCTAGAAGAACAGACCGGATTCCTAGAAAAACAGATCAGACTCCAAGAAGAAGAACAGACAGGACTCCTAGAAGAATTAAAGAGATAATAGAAGAGAAGACCGGACTTCTAGAAGAAAGAAAAAGATCCTAGAACACTAGAATGGACTCCTAGAAGATGAACAGACCAAACACCTAGCAGAAAGTAGTGTTGAGCGGCATAGGCCATATTCGAATTCGCGAATATTCGCGAATATATGGACGAATATTCGTCATATATTCGCGAATATTCGCATATTTGTTATATTCCCGTTTTATTTTCGCGCATGCGAAAATACGCGCATGCGAAAATTAACATAAGTGGAAATTCGCATATGCGAAAATTAGCATATGCTAATTTTCGCATATGCGAATTTTCGCACGCCAGTCTCACACAGTAGTATTACAGCCTTCTTTACACCACACAAGCTGGAAGCAGAGAGGGGTGATCACTGTGATGTGTACTGTGAATAATAAAAAAAAAAAATAAAAAAAAAAATAAAGAATATTCGTAATTACGAATATATAGCGCTATATTCGCGAAATTCGCGAATTCGCGAATATGCGATATTCGCGAATAATATTCGAATTGCGAATATTCGCGAGCAACACTAGCAGAAAGACAGAGATCCTAGAAGAACATACCGGACCCCTAGTAGAAAGGAAGAGATCCTAGAAGAACAGACTGGACCGCCCTGGGATGTCCTGGTGGCTCCTGAAGTTCCGGGAGGTCCCTGTGTTTCTCTGGACGGAGGCCCGCCATTACTGGCCTTCGTGGGCCAAGGCAACCCCGCTCTGTGTGCTGCAGGGAGAGGGAACTCGGAGCCCTGCACCTCTCATGGCTGCTTGTGACACGAGGTGGCTGAGGGCTGGCATCTCCTCTGATTGGGACTATGAGTACCTGGACCATATATCTTATACATCTGGCCCTGGGACTGAGCATCTGTTTTTCCCCTCGCTGCTTGCTGGGACTTGTAGTGGGCTGTGGATAGGCCCTCTGCTGGTGCTCCTTTAACTACCTCTGTGCTGGACTGTGTTCCCGTCTGCTAGGGCAATGCTGCCCTCAGGGGTGTCCCCTCTGCTGCTGCCTTCCTTGTGGTGGGACTTTCTGCTATCTTACAGGGAGAGGGTGCTCTGGAAGCTGAGGCTGAGCTTCCCCCTGTTGGTGCCTTGCCTTGCTCATACTTGTCCAGCGGGTGCCTGCGTCTCACCATGGGAGGCTCCAGGGGAAAATCCAAGCGCAATAAGTCAGGAGTTAGAGTGTTTCTTCCTGCTATAATCAACAAAAAAGATCCCTGAAGGTTCCAGGGTAATGAGTCATAAACAACCTTTAAGGGGTAACCCCCTTGCAGGGAAAACCCTTACTATGCTTTATTATATATCATGTTAAAACCATGTACCCTATAAACATACTGTTTAAAATTCTCAGCTGTATCAATGGGTCAGAATAGAGAGGGAATAGAGAGGGAATAGAGAGGGAATAGAGAGGGAATAGAGAGGGTTGCCTCTCTTATCTATTTGAGTGCTCCTGGCACTTATTTTGCTGGTGTACGTTGCACTATATCATATGCATCTACTGTGCCAGTTGCTATTGCACTATTCAAGTATCCCTATCCGCTGTATTAAAACATGAACATAGCCCCCCCTTAACGTTTCGCTGAGCAGGTCAGCTTTGTCAAGGGCTATGGGGCTAATGATACTCCGGACGCCAGTCAGGATTTATATAACTTCGTTCTCGTCACAGTTTCCTGTCCTCACATCTACCAATCATGCATTGACACACTTTCATCTCGTTTCTTGCGAGATGTTAGGGCCAATTATATGTATGAGCGTCACAGGATATTCTATGTACGGAGATTCCTGACCAATCGTGGTGTTTGTTTATGTGCATCACGTGCCTACATCTACACCTATCAGTGCATTTGTTTACTACTGACGTCACTCCGTTCTTCTTGTCATGCGCATGGAGCATGATTCTCTATGTTCGGCCATATATTCTCGCGATATGTCAGTGCGACCATGTCTGCCGTGCATGTCACCGGACTTCAGTTCCGAAAATAAAGTTTAAATGCGCATGTCTTGGGACTTAGAATTATTTGTGTGGTGAAATTTAGACTTGTATCTTAACAGGTTGGTGCGTATGTCTAAAGTGAAAGTACTGTTATCTATTGCATCGTGCTTCTATTATCGTACCTATGTGTTATTAGAGAATAACTCTGGGAAGACTCTGGGACTTGATGGCTTGGTGGGGGACTGGTACAGGCTGAATGAGGAGAAATTGATCCCCATCTTGCTTAAATTATATACGGTGGCCTTTGAGTCTGGGGCCCTACCTGGCTCTTTGAGAGAGGCTCTGATTGTAGTATTGCCTAAGCCTGGTAAGGATCCAACCCTGCCGGATTCTTATCACCCCATTTCCCTCCTCAATGTGGATATCAAAATTCTAGCGAAAGTTCTGGCGAACAGTCTTCAGGGGGTCATTTCCTCTGTAGTTCACACTGACCAGACTGGGTTGATTTCCGTAGTGGAGGATGGATCCCCTGGTTATGTGGTTAGCCTTGATGTTTATAAGGCCTTTGATTCAGTTGAGTGGCACTATATTTGGTGCCTGATGCAAACCCTCCGCTTCGGACCTGTTTTTTGGAAATGGGTTCAGTTGCTGTATGACTCCCCTAGGGCCCGTGTACGCACTAATTTGGAGATCTCCGAGTTGTTCCAGTTGGGCAGGGGCACTAGGCAGTGGTGCCCCCTATCACACTTTCTATTTGCTTTAGCTTTTGAGCTTCTGGCAGCGGCAGTTTGCTCCTCTAACTAATTTAAGGGGATCACTAGGGGTTCCCTGACCAAGAAGATATCTTTGTATGCAGACGATACCTTAGTGTACTTGGCTGATGTTGGGGACTCCCTGGACGCTTTATTTTGTCTGTTGGAGAGATTTAGGGAGGTCTCGGGTCTGTGGGTTAACTGGGCTAAATCATCCATAATGTCCTTGTCCCGTGCTGGGATTCTGCCCTCTGTACTTCCTAATGGGTTAGAGGTAATGTCCCGCTTTAAATACCTGGGAGTGGACGTGTCCCCTAACAACTCTGAGTTAATTTGGATCCCCTACTCAATAATACACTTACCCACTTATGAGCGTGGGACTCCTTGCCCTTGTCCTTAGCTGGTAGGGTTAACATTTTTAAGATGATCTTTCTACCCAAATTCCTCTACCTCCTTCACTTATCCCCTATTATTCCTCCCAAAGGTTTTTTTTTTTTAATCAAACTTAACAGGGCTCTGACATCCTTCTATTGGCAGAACAAGCCTCCGACGTTGGGACAGGCTCTGCTCCAGGCGCCTAAGTAGTGGGGGGGGGGGGGGGACTGGCCGCCCCTAATATGCATAATAATTTTCTAGCTTCACAGCTGGTGTACGCAGCCTGGTGGATCGACCTGGACCTTTCCAATGTCTTCATGACTTTGGCGGGGGCTCTCCTGGGTTCCTATGAGACACTGACTAACACGTTGTACAGGTATGTTCCTTCTCTCTCCTTACCGACCTGTTAGGACAGTGGCTGCGGTCTGGTCGGTGGTTTCTGGGCGCTTCCCTCAGCCGGTTATTTCTCCAAAAGCACCCCTGTGGGGTAATCCCCATTTGGAGCACTTAAGGTAGTTGGAGGCAGCCGGCTTTTGGAGCTCTCAGGGAATCAGATTCGCCATGCACCTGTTTGGAGAGGACTGTGTGTTCCCTTTATTTGCTGAGGTTAGAGAGCGTTTTAATGTCCCTCAGGATGCCCACTTTCGGTATCTTCAGTTGCGACATGCGGTCTCTGCGCAGTTTGGTTCACTTGAAGTTACCCCTGTCTTTAATGAATTGGAACTGCTCCTGGGGACCACTGACCTGGCGAGGCCTCTTACTCAGAGTTATGCCTTACTGCAGTCAGTGGGTCCCGACCCGTTTGCTGTGGCGCAGTTGAAGTGGGTTGAGGATGTTCCCAGTCTTTCGGAGGATATGTGGAGGGAGGTTGTCAAAACATATTACTTACAGTAGTCAATGCTCGGGATATGCTTATTCAGTCCAGGTTCATTGTCCGTTTATACTATACTCCAGTTAGGCTACATCAGATGGGGGTCTTGGGGTCAGAGATCTGTTTCAGGTGTGGGAGTGAGAGGGGCACCTTCTTACATGCGGTGTGGACTTGCTCCTGCGTTGTGCCCTTTTGGAGGGAGGTTATGACATTCTTGTTTTATTTAGTAACCAAAGCCCCTCTACTATACATGAAATACATTGAACATATATATATATATATATATATATATATATATATATATAAATGTATAATATGTGTAGGGAGATATATATATGTATATAATACACTCATAACAATATCTACCTCAGTTCAAGCCTAATGGGCTATTTGCCATCAGCCCACACACTCCCTTTGACATTTGCCTATAAAAACTCTGCTACCAACATATTCAAGTAAGACCAAAAACACAGCTATATATAGTGTACAATATTTATGATAACCAAATACCTTCTGAACCAAAAAGTATCGGTTATTGATTACCTCTATATCATATAGTCACTCTTAATGATAATATGGGTAGGCACATCGGTCGGTACTAAAATAATTACCCATAATCTCCAAACCTCTCATAGGCACAGCGACATTCTGTTGCAAACATAAATCTACCCTTAATTCCTATATCGTCACATTGTTGTTTAATTTTAAATGAAATTTAAACACAGCCCCTGTGAAACCAGCTAGCACCGTTATGGTGTAAGGCTAGCCATTTATATCATCATTCATGTTATCATTACAGAAACTGTCTACTTCTATTGCCACTGAACGCTCGACACACTGTAACATTATCGCTACACCCTAATTACTACCGTATACATTCACAGGAGTGTATAGACACATTCTTGTGAATAACCGATATCCCTTTTTACGGTACCTTACTATGAATAGACAGGCGCGATACTTTTACCTTGAGCATCAGTGATTATCACGTGCCGACATTCTAACTTCTGCCTAAAATGCAGAACGAAATAGTGTTTTCTAATTTAGCTCCTTTTATTATTTTCTAATTTTATACTCTTTTTTTATACATACATATGCATTCATTTATTTGTCAGTTGTTGTCTATATTGCGGTTTTAATTCATTCATTGATTTATATGTACCTTTTTAGTATTCCATTCTGGGAGCAATTCTTGTCTTAAAAACGATGTTTACACTACAAATGGATGAATGAATAGTAACTTGGTGACTATGCAAATTACGTCACCAGTTTGTGCACATCACAAGTGGGCGGGGAGGAACCCAAGAATTTCGTGTTTTTTTTTCCATTTTAAAAGCTTGCTGCATACTATACATGTTTTTATGTCTTATTGAAAAAGAGGCAAGAAGCCTCGAAACGAGTTTAAGTGTATTGGGCAATAAAGAAACCTTTTGCAATACGCTCCTGTCATCCTTAAACGGTATGCGCCGAAGATCCCGGACCTTTTCATTGCTCCAGAGAGATTTAGTAACCAAAAGAATGTGCCCGTACATTAAGATGTACAAGTATAAAAGGTAAAAATATTAGTTCTTCTCCCCCCCCCCAATCTCCTCCCCAGGCAACACAGATTTTTTACTTTAGGTGATGGGAAACGGGGGTATCTGACCAATGTCTATTTCAAACCCCAACCTTCGATAATCTATATAATAGAAAAAAAGAGAAAAAAAAGCGCTATATGCTGCAGTTAATTCTAAACCCCGCACAACACAAAGTTAAAGTGGCCGTCTCCCAGTCTCCCATAACCTATTACAAACAAAACAACAACAATAACGACTAAAAAAAAAAAAAAAAAAAAAAAAAAAAAGGGGTTTCTCCCTCTTCCTCGCTCCTCCCATTACTCCCCCTACTTCCTAGTTTACCTCTCTCTTGATATACGACTCGAATGTACACGTTTCTATACCACTCCATACTACTGGGGCCTTTTGATGACTTCCAGTTCCTAACAATTAATTATCTGGCATAAAAAAACATTCTCATACATACTTTCTTTTTTACCCCAAGATTCTCCATACTGGCCCCCAATATAGCTACTTTTGGTGAAAAATCAATAAGGACCCCTGTTTCTTTATTAATCCGCTCGTAAACTTCTCTCCAGTATTCGGACAGTTCTGCGCAGCCCCGACCTGTCTACACCGACTACAGTTACTGTTATTTCTTAATCCTATTTTTCTAAGAATAAAGGGGGTATAATAAATTCTGTGGACTAAATTGAACTGTATAAACGTATGATTTAAATTTGGCGTACCCTGTCCGATGTTTTTTAAGAGCATATCCCACCCTGTCTTATCCATATAGCCAATCTCCTCCTGCCATTGTTTATAAGACCTATGAACCTTAAGTCCCTTATTGGTGCACATTAACAATTTGTATATTTTTGATATATGATCTTTTTCATTAATATGGGGAATGAATTATATATCTCAAAATGAAATAGGAAAAAATAGGGAACCTTTTAAAACTTCAATTTATTTCGTCCTTATTAAAATAGTAGATTTAGAAAAATATGAATTAATGCAATGACCGCCACCAGTGACGAGGAGCACTCAGCGCCATTGTGCCAAATAAGTTACTTCAAACAATGTCCATAGATGGTCCACACATTATATTGCATGTATGGTAAAAAGTGAAGTACCGTATTTTTCGCCGTATAAGACAAAACTGGGGGGAAAAAGTTGGTGCGTCTTGTACTGCGAATACACCCCTATCGCGGCGGTCCCTGCGGCCATTAACTGCCAGGATCCGCGGCTAATACAGGACATCACCGATCGCGGTGTTGCCCTGTATTAACCCTTCAGACGTGGCGATCAAATCTGACCGCCGCGTCTGAAGGGGAAGTGACACTAACCCGGCTGTTCAGTCGGGCTGTTCGGGACCGCCGCGATTTTACCGCGGCGGTCCCGAATAGCCCGACTGAATAGCCGGGTTAGTGCTTACAGGACACCGGGAGGGACCTTACCTGCCTCCTCGGTGTCTTCTCCGTTCAGGGATCCCCTGTATGGCCAGCGCTCTCCTTCCTTGTCATCACGTCATCGCGTACGTACGTGCGTCGGAGTGCGTAACGACGTGATGACGGCGACGGAGAGCGAGGATACCCGGCCGGCAGCAGAGACGTTCCAGAGCGACGGGGACACGGCGACAGCGATGGAGCGACATCCAGGGCAGAGGTGACGGGTCCGGAGCGGCGGGGACACGTGAGTATTACCTCCTATGCAGTGGTCTTCAACCTGCGGACCTTCAGATGTTGCAAAACTACAACTCCCAGCATGCCCGGACTGCCGTTGGCTGTTCGGGCATGCTGGGAGTTGTAGTTTTGCAACATCTGGAGGTCCGCAGGTTGAAGACCACTATTGGGTTCAAACAAAATCTTTATTTTTTTTTAGATTTTGCACCTGTAAATTGGGTGCGTCTTATACGCCGGTGCGTCCTATAGGACGAAAAATACGGTATATAGAATTTCCTTTCACACTTGTAATTGCACTCTTGGATAGTGTCTCTATTTCTCAGTATTCAACCTGGTAATTACATTATACGTAGAGCGCCTAGATATTTTGCAGTGTCCTACAAGTGAATCATGGTCCCCAAATAAATTGTTCTATGACTGTTTCCAGTATATATGGATATAGAATATATAATTCTCATGGTTCCATGTTAGCATGTATTCTATTATGTCCTTGCCAATCCCTCCTGGCAATATTGATGATGTTCGTGAGCCAATCAGATGTACTTCCTTCCAATGTAGACACTGCAACTTATAGGTCTTAGTACAGACTGCGGTGCGCTTTGTAGTTGCAATTGCGCGTTTTTGTGCTTGCGCAGCCTTCACCACTTTACGACATGTATTGTATACTAAGTTAGTGTGCAAATCCACAGCGATATCAGCATTCGTGTAGGCTATTTATGCATAATGGACCACATGCTTTTCATCGTATTGTGGCTATGTCACTTGCATCCACGTATCCATACATTCATTAGATATAAATCGGCGCTGGTCGCGGTACAGAAATTTTGTATCTATACCACTGATCAGTGTCGCTACAACACTACCCAAATATTCCAATCCGATTCTGTTCGATCACAGCCTATTCACAAGTGTTGGTATACAGCCGAGCTCTAGCGTTACTGTCACGATTCGGCTGGCAGATGGTGGATCCTCTGTGCCAGAGAGGGATTGGCGTGGACCGTGTCGGTGGACCGGTTCTAAGTTGCTACTGGTATTCACCAGAGCCCGCCGCAAAGCGGGATGGTCTTGCAGCGGCGGTAGTGACCAGGTCGTATCCACTAGCAACGGCTCAACCTCTCTGACTGCTGAAGATAGGCGCGGTACAAGGGAGTAGACAAGAGCAAGGTCGGACGTAGCAGAAGGTCGGGGCAGGCAGCAAGGATCGTAGTCAGGGGCAACGGCAGGAGGTCTGGAACACAGGCTAGGAACACACACAAGGAAACGCTTTCACTGGCACAATGGCAACAAGATCCGGCGAGGGAGTGCAGGGGAAGTGAGGTATAAATAGGGAGTGCACAGGTGAACACACTGATTGAGCCAACTGCGCCAATCAGCGGCGCAGTGGCCCTTTAAATCGCAGAGACCCGGCGCGCGCGCGCCCTAGGGAGCGGGGCCGCGCGCGCCGGGACAGGACCGACGGAGAGCGAGTCAGGTACGGGAGCCGGGGTGCGCATCGCGAGCGGGCGCCACCCGCATCGCGAATAGCTTCCCGGCTGGGAGAGGTATCGCAGCGCACCCGGTCAGCAGATCTGACCGGGGCGCTGCAGTTGCGAGGATGTTGCGAGCGCTCCGGGGAGGAGCGGGGACCCGGAGCGCTCGGCGTAACAGTTACTGTGGATTATATAACTGACACTTATAGATGCCTACTCAGCACGTATAAGCACATATCTAGCCTGTAGACTATTTTTATCCATATACGTCATACAATCACTCAAAGTGACCACGCATTCTGTCCGAGAGCCTGGACATTACTGAATTGACTATACTCCACCGTCCACGGGTGAACTTGCCTCTGGTACATTAGGGCTATATTCACATTCAGATGTCATTTGTGGATCACGGACATACTGTGATATTAGGCAGAACTATTATACATATGGAATCCACAAATAGATCATATTGTCCATATTAGATGATAGTAAATATACAGTAGTCCACGTTTAGTGATCCCGGCAGGTGTCGGTGCTTGTACAGTGGTATTGTTTGTAGGTATATTGAATGCTATCGTAGAGTCACATAATACTACCACATATTGATATACAGGTACTATTCGAATTAAATGTATTTTTGTATTTGGATGCTATAGTATATGGTCAATGACACTTGTTTAGTTAGTAGATCCCATTTTATGACCTTATAAATACTGCATGATTCATTATAGTCCAACATGTTAGCACATTATACGGTTGGCGTCATGATTATTTAAGACTGAACCTGATGATGATCCCAGCTGCGAGGTAGATCTTCTTTCTGTTCTGGTTCAGATGGATGTTAGATCCTCTTTATATTTCGGTTCCACGCGTTTCCAGGCTATTGTTTGGGGGATCTATAGATGTTGATGTCCGACACTGATGTATATAGTATATATCTCTCCTCCGTTCCTTTTATATTCCCTAAGAGTTTCTTTGAGACTATTATAATTCAACCACCCTCCTTCTTTTAATCTCTCTTTAAATACTATCCAGTCTATTATATTATCACTCTCCCAAATGTCTTTAATCCTTATATTATCTTTACAACCAATAGTACCAAGTTTACCTAATAAATACATTTTCTCTAACTTATTATTGTTAAACAGTGGGGCGATACCCAATATACCTTCTAAGTTTCTGTTCGGTTATGACATTCTTGATGGACCACTTAGAATTCCCCTTTGTTTTAACCTCAGAGGTATGTTTGTTGGGGGTTATTAATGGGTTGGTGACGGGCTCTTACAGGCGCATTCTGGTCCGCTTCCATTTGTTTTGTGCCCGTAAAGTTATAGTGATGGCCTGGAAGGATGGGTCCTCACCCCCTCTGGCCTGGTGGATAGCCCTAGTTAATAAATATGTCCCGTTGTATCATTCCCTCTATGTTAGTAGGAAATGTCCGAAAAAATTTGACAAGGTCTGGGTTCCATGGTTGTTGCTGGATATCTCTACTGATCCTCCAGTTCGGGGGACCTCTCAGTCATAGAATGTCCTACTGAGAATGAAAGAGTTCCTTGGGTAGGTTCGGATGTGTGTGTGAGTGCATGGTGTTGTCTATATGTGTTGTAGTTCTGGGTGGGCCTCCCTTCCCTCAATTGCGCATATTCGTGACAGTTTTGTATTACTGTTCCTGTGGAATGACTATGTTGGAAGAGGAGGGGGAGGGTCTGCTGAATTGTTCTCTGTCTGTTGTTAAAGTTGCTTGAAAACCAATAAAAATATGCTAAAAAAACAAACAAACAAAAAAAGAACAGACTGAACTTCTAGCAGAAAGAAACAGATCCTAGAAGAACAGACTGGACTCCTAGAAGAAAAAAAGAGATTGTGGAATAAGAACAGACCGGACTCCTAGAAGAAAGAAAGAGATCCTAGAAGAAGAACAGACAGGACTCCTAGAAGAAAGAAAGAGATTGTGGAATAAGAACAGACCGGACTTCTAGAAAAACAGACCGGACTCCTAGAAGAACAGACTACAGTGGGGATGAAAAGTTTGGGCACCCCAGGTAAATATTTGTATTAATGAGCATAAAGAAGCCAAGGAAAGATGGAAAAATCCCCAAAAGGCCTCAAATTACAGATTAGACATTCTTATAATATGTCACCAAAAGTTACATTTTATTTCCATCATTTACACTTTCACAATAACAGAAAACAAAAAAATGGCTACTGCAAAAGTTTGTGCCACCTGCAGAGTTAATATCTTGTACTGCCCCCTTTGGCAAGTATCACAGCTTGTAAACGCTTTTTGTAGCAGCCAAGAGTCTTTCAATTCTTGTTTGAGGTATCTTTGCCCATTCTTCCTTACAAAAGTCTTCCAGTTCTTTGAGATTTCTGGGCTGTCTGTCACGCACTGCTCTTTTAAGGTCTAGCCATAGATTTTCAATTATGTTGAGGTCAGGAGATGGTGAAGGCCATGGCAAAACCTTCAGTTTACGCCTCTTGATGTAATCCCCCGTGGATTTCGAGGTGTGTTTAGGATCATTATCCATTTGTAGAAGCCATCCTCTCTTTAACTTCAGCTTTTTCCCAGATTGCATCAAGTTAGCATCCAAAATTTGCTGAAATTTTATTGAATCCATTTTTCCTTCTACTTGTGAGATGTTCCCTGTCCCACTGGCTGCAATGCAACCCCAAAGCATGATTGATCCACACCCCATGCTTAACAGTTGGACAGAGGTTCTTTTCCTTTTTTTTTTTTAAATCAGATATTTTTATTAAGACAGTTTTCAATTTTAACAACAAATACCCATACATCAAACATCTCAACCCATACTCCCACCCACCACCCCAACAGTTCCCCACCCACCCTAGAAACCACCCTCCCACCCACCACCCCGACAGGTTCACACCCACCCTGAAAACACACACCCCAACCATTTGTCCACCAAACGACTGCAAAAAGAACAAGAAATAGGCCGTCCATTAGTATAAAGCAAAGCAATAAAAAACATTAGGACAATATATGAACCCCAAGTCAAAGCAATAGGAGGTCACGCAGACATAGATAGTAACAAAGGAGAGACAGTACTGACAGATATCAAGACACGATGCACGAGGCGCCATTCAAGCAGAACAATAACTCCCTGTCGACTCCATCCTCACATCCATTCAGTCAGAGGATATACCCTATTATTAATTGTCAGGTGGATCCTCAAAGGCACTCATCCACGGTCCCCAGACTGCCTGGAATTTACGAGTAGCTTTCCTTTTCTCATATATACCCTTTTCCAAGCGCACAATATGCGACAGCTGGACAGTCAAATCCATAATGAAAGGGGGGGGGGGCTAGCTCTAATCCAGTATTGGGCAATCAACTTTCTTGCCTGGTACAACACTCGTAACATCCCAATCTCAACACCAGAGGGTTCAGAATCACATCCAATAAGGCCCAGAACACACACCCTAGGGGTTAAAGACAAGGTGATTCCATACACCCTATGAATCAGAGGTAGCATCTCCCTCCAAAAAGAGACCAAGTGAGGACAGTCCCACATCATATGGACTAGATGAGCATTTAATTGACTGCACCTAGGGCATGCAGAGTCAGATCTTAGACCAATTCTATGCAGGAGTGCTGGTGTTCTATATACCCTATGCAACAGATACAACTGAGACAGTCGATTTGCCTCTGAGAGAGAGAGACAAAGAAGGAGTTAGGGCCAGAACGGTAGACCAGTCATCATCCGATTAGGGACCCAAATCAGTTTCCCATTTACCTCGCACCAACAGAGGGAAGCCATCATGATAAGAGCCCAGTAGCTCCCGGTAGAGCCAGGAGATGATGCCTGCCGACTCCCTCTTAGTAACCACCGACTCCAGAACGACGATTGACTGGACCTCCAGCGAGCCCGACCTACCCTGCACCTAATACACATGTCGGAGTGAGGCAGTCCAAACTCAGTCTGAAGGTCCCCAAACGACTTAACTACCCCACCTGTACACAGCTGATCAATAACCTGCAGCCCCTTCAACTCCCAAAACACAGCATCTTGAAAAGTTGAAAAATTCCTGTAGCCCTGGGTTATGCCATAAAGGAGAAAATTTGGTGCAGCCCACCAAGCCCAGAATACCCTTGGCCCGCCCCCATAATTTGCATAGTAATCTAGTGGTAGGAGAGTCATCCGGAGGCCTAGTAAGTGCTCCAATTTCTAGAATGTGCAATGGAACCCTCCCACCATTTTTGGCCATGAACAGTTTACCCACTGGACCAGTAGTATCCCATCCCGCCCATCCCCTAATCTGGTGTAATTGGGAAGCCAGGTAATATATCCACGGATTAGGAAGCGCCAGCCCACCAGAGGACTTACTCCTCTGCAAAGTTTCTAACCGTATCCTGGCCGGCTTTCCCCCCCCCCCCCCCCCCAAACAAGCTGCCGAAACAGTCTCTGTATTCTGTGGAAGTAAACCATCGCAATCCATACCGGGGAGTTTTGTAGAGCATATAAGAGCTGAGGCATCAACACCATCTTCACTAAATTAGTACGCCCAACTACCGACAGAGGCAGTTTAGTCAAGATTGCAACCTTTTGCGCGCTCTTATCAAGAAGAGGAATCAGATTATACTGCACATAGTCATGTACCGAGGGAGTCACTTGGATCCCCAAGTACTTGAATTGAGTAACAACCTGGATGTTAGACTCAGTTAACAGTGGGATATGAGGTAACGGATCAAGTGGCATTAATACTGACTTATAACAGTTGATCAACAGACCAGAAAAGGAGCCAAAGTCTGAGATCAACTTCATAATGGGCACCAGGGAGTGAGCAGTATCTCCCAGAAACAGCAGCATATCGTCCGCATAGAGTGCCACCATGTCCTCCAGAAAACCATACCTGAAACCTACAACGTCCACCGAGGACCTAATTAAGCAAGCTAAGGGCTCTATTGCTAAAGCAAATAAGAGCGGCGACAAGGGACACCCCTGCCGCATGCCCCTACACAACTCAAACGGCTCAGAGAGCCGTCCATTGACCCTAAGACGTGCCTTGGGGGCCAGATAAAGCATCTTAACATAGGATAGGAATCTAGGGCTGAAACCCATACGCTCCATAACCCCCCACAAATAATCCCACTCAACGCTGTCAAAAGCCTTGGCAGCGTCGAGGGAAAAAAAATGGACCTGGCTCCCGCACCTTCCTGCGCCATCTACAAATTAAGAAACACCCTACGGACGTTGTCTACCACAGAGGTTCTTTTCATTAAATTCTGTTCCCCTTCTTCTCCAAACGTACCTTTGCTCATTCCGGTCAAAAAGTTAAATTTTAACCTCATCGGTCCACAGAACTTGTTTCCAAAATGCATCAGGCTTGTCTATATGTTCATTTGCAAAGTTCAAACGCTGATTTTTGTGGTGAGGACATAGAAGAGGTTTTCTTCTGATGACTCTTCCATGAAGACCATATTTGTACAAGTATCTCTTTATAATGGAATAGTGTAACCACAACTCCAGTGTCTGCCAGATCTTTCTGGAGGGATTGTGCAGTCAAACGTGGGTTTTGAATTGTTTTTCTCACAATCCTGCGAGCTGTTCTGTCTGATATTGTTCTTGGTCTTCCAGATCTTTCTTTAACTTCCACCGTTCCTGATGACTGCCATTTCATAATTACATTCCGAACAGAGGATATTGACACCTGAAAACGTTTTGCTATCTTCTTATAGCCTTCTCAAGCTTTGTGAGCGTCAACTATTTTCAGTTTCAGATTTCTAGACAACTGCTTAGAAGAACCCGTGGTGCTGATTGTTGGGGCAAGGTCAGATGAGTCTGGGCATTTAAAACCTTTGAGATTGACATCACCTGGTCTTCCCAGATGATGATTGAGAACAATCCATGACACTGGCAGGTCTCAGCTTTGTAAAGGGCGCAGTGCATGCTATAAATTCTGCAGGGTGCACAAACTTTTGCAGACGCCATTTTTTTGTTTTCTGTTATTTTGAAAGTGTAAATGATGGAAATAAAATCTAACTTTTGTTGACATATTATAAGAATGTCTAATCTGTAGACTCCTAGAAGAAAGAAAGGGATCCTAGAAGAAGAACAGACAGAACTCCTAGAAAAAGAACAGACAGGACTCCTAGAAGAAAGAGATCCTAAAAGAACAGACAGGACTCCTAGAAGAAGGAAAGAGATACTAGAAGAAGAACAGACAGGACTCCTAGAAGAAGGAAAGAGATACTAGAAGAAGAACAGACAGGACTCCTAGAAGAAGGAAAGAGATACTAGAAGAAGAACAGACAGGACTCCTAGAAGAAGGAAAGAGATACTAGAAGAAGAACAGACAGGACTCCTAGAAGAAAGAGATCCTAAAAGAACAGACAGGACTCCTAGAAGAAGGAAAGAGATACTAGAAGAACAGACAGGACTCCTAGAAGAAGGAAAGAGATACTAGAAGAAGAACAGACAGGACTCCTAGAAGAAGAAAAGATCGGACTCCTAGAAGAAAGAAAGAGATCCTAGAAGAACAGACAGGACTCCTAGAAGAAAGAAAGAGATCCTAGAAGAACAGACAGGACTCCTAGAAGAAAGAAAGAGATCCTAGAAGAACAGACCAGACTCCTAGGAGAAGAAAATAGATTCTAGAAGAAGAACAGACAGGACTCCTAGAAGAAGAACAGGCCGGAATTCTAGAAAAAAGAAAGAGACCTAGAAGAACAGACCGGACTCCTAGAAGAAAAACAGACTGGACTCATAGAAGAAAGAAAGATACTAGAAGACAGAGATACTAGAAGAAGAACAGACCGGACTCCTAGAAGAAAGAAAGAGATCCTAGAAGGAGGACAGACCGGACTCCTAGAAGAAGAACAGACAGGAATTCTAGAAGAAAGAAGGAGATCCTAGAAGAAGAACAGACTGGACTCCTAGAAAAAAGAAAGATCATAGTAGAAGGACAGATCGGACTCCTAGGAGAAAGAAAGAGATCCTAGAAGAACAGACCGGACTCCTAGAAGAAAGAGATAGTAGAAAAAGAACAGACAGAACTCCTAGAAGAAAGAAAGAGGTCCTCAAAGAACAGACCGGACTACTTGAAGAAAGAAAGAGATCCTAGAAGAACAACAGACCGGATTCCTGTAAGAAGAACAGACCGGACTCCTAGAAGAAGAACAGACTGGACTCCTAGAAGAAAGAAAGAGATCCTGGAAGAAGAACAGACCGGACTCGTAGAAGAAAGAGATCCTGGAAGAAGAACAGACCGGACTCCTAGAAGAAAGAAAGAGATCCTAGAAGAACAACAGACTCCTAGAAGAAAGAAAATAGATCCTAGAAGAAGAACAGACCAGACTCCTAGAAGAAAGAACTCCTATAAAGAGACATCGCTCCTTGTAGAAGGGCAGGATTTCAGGAGGAAGAACAAGCCTACAAGAGAAAGAAGAGATCTGCTAAAAGGGAAAAGAACTCACAGAAGGACAGATATCCTAGAAAAAGTACTGATATCCTAAAATAAGGGCAGAGATCCTAGAAGAAAGGACAGGCCTAAAAGACAGAGATCCTAGAAGACTTTGTAATGACATCACTCATTTTACCCTAAAATGTATGGTAAACCCCACCCAAAAAATTTTGTGTAAGGAAATTTAAACAAAATTTATAATTTTGCATATTTGGGGGGGGGGGGGGGGGTGGGTGTTTGTTTTCGCGCTGTACACTTTACGGTAAAAGTGACATGTTTTCTTTATTCTCTGGGTCAATACGATTAAAATGATCGCCATGGTTACATACATTTCTATTATTGTACTAAAAAATGTCAAACTTTTTTTTTACAAAATCAGAATGTTTAAAATTGCCCTACTTTGACCACCCGTAACTTTCTTATTTTTCCGTATTCAGGGATGTGTTAGGGCTAATTTTTTGCGCTATGATCTGTAGTTTGTTTTTGTAGCACGCTTGTGACTTTTTGATCGCTTTTTATTCAATTTTTTTTGCAGTTTAATGTGACAAAAAAGCTGAAATTTTTGACTTTTTATTTAATTTTTTTATGTTTACGCCGTTTTATTTTTATAGTTCCGACATTTAAGCAGGCAACGATACCAAAGGTTTATTATCTTTTCTTACGCTTTTTTTGTATTAATATGGGGAAAAGGGGTAATTTCAAACTTTATTGGGGGAGGGGCTTTTTTACATTTTTTTAAACTTTTTTTTACATTTATTTTATACTTTTTTAGTCTCCAGTCTATTTATGGCAATCATTAGATTGCTAATACTGTTCAATGTTATGCATAGGGCATAGTACTGATCAGTATTATCGGCTCTGGTCTGCTGGAAGGCAGATCAGTGCAGAAGACCCCGGGAGACGGATGGAGGCCGGTGAGGGGACCTCCGCCCGCCATCTTAGCTCAGCTGATCCCCGTGGCAATACCGCAGGCGATCAGATCAGTCATTATTAAGTGCCGAACTGCCGCAGATGGCACCTGAGGGGTTAATGACAGACATAAGCGCGATCGCTGATGTCCGCCATTAACGGCGGGTCGGTGGCTGCTGACAGCCGCCGGGAGCTGCCGGGAATGAAGCGAGCGCAGCTCCTGCGCTCGTGTCACAGCCACTCCGCAAATGTATGGTGCTGTGCGCAAGGTGATGCTATGCAGCGCTGTACATTTACGGCGCATGTCCTTAATGGGTTAAACGTGTACTCTACCCCTAGACATCAGGGGATAAGGTACCAGAGCAGAACAGGATGATGTGGGGAGAATCAAGCAGAGCGACACGACCAGACACTGGATGATAGGAAAAGGATCAGGTACGACCAAGATGACCTGAATATGATCAGGCAATCCCATGAATATGATGAGTGGCAATACCAGGATGATGGTAACAAGATCAGGCAGAGCATCAGGGCTAGGCTGGCAGGAAAAGGATCAGGCAAAGTAGCAGGAGAAAAAACAGACAGGATGGTGGGGAAAGGATAAGGCAGAGCTGCCGAACAGAATGACTGGAACAAGGACCTGGCCACTCTTTCCTCTCTGCCTGATCCTATCGAGCTCTGGTATTTCCTCTCTGCCTGATCCTAGTATCCTGTCACGCTCTGGTCTTTCCTCTCTGCCTGATCCTAGTATCCTGTCACGCTCTGGTCTTTCCTCTCTGACCGATCCTATTATCCTGTCGCGCTCTGGTCTTTCCTCTCTGCCTGATCCTATTATCCTGTCGCGCTCTGGTCTTTCCTCTCTGCCTGATCCTAGTATCCTGTCGAGCTCTGGTCTTTCCTCTCTGCCTGATCCTAGTATCCTGTCGAGCTCTGGTCTTTCCTCTCTGCCTGATCCTAGTATCCTGTCGCGCTCTGGTCTTTCCTCTCTGCCTGATCCTAGTATCCTGTCGAGCTCTGGTCTTTCCTCTCTGCCTGATCCTAGTATCCTGTCGAGCTCTGGTCTTTCCTCTCTGCCTGATCCTATTATCCTGTCGCGCTCTGGTCTTTCCTCTCTGCCTGATCCTAGTATCCTGTCACGCTCTGGTCTTTCCTCTCTGCCTGATCCTATTATCCTGTCGCGCTCTGGTCTTTCCTCTCTGCCTGATCCTAGTATCCTGTCACGCTCTGGTCTTTCCTCTCTGCCTGATCCTAGTATCCTGTCACGCTCTGGTCTTTCCTCTCTGCCTGATCCTAGTATCCTGTCACGCTCTGGTCTTTCCTCTCTGCCTGATCCTAGTATCCTGTCACGCTCTGGTCTTTCCTCTCTGCCTGATCCTAGTATCCTGTCACGCTCTGGTCTTTCCTCTCTGCCTGATCCTAGTATCCTGTCACGCTCTGGTCTTTCCTCTCTGCCTGATCCTAGTATCCTGTCGAGCTCTGGTCTTTCCTCTCTGCCTGATCCTAGTATCCTGTCGAGCTCTGGTCTTTCCTCTCTGCCTGATCCTATTATCCTGTCACGCTCTGGTCTTTCCTCTCTGCCTGATCCTATTATCCTGTCGAGCTCTGGTCTTTCCTCTCTGCCTGATCCTATTATCCTGTCGAGCTCTGATCTTTCCTCTCTGCCTGATCCTAGTATCCTGTCACGCTCTGGTCTTTCCTCTCTGCCTGATCCTAGTATCCTGTCACGCTCTGGTCTTTCTCCTCTGCCTGATCCTAGTATCCTGTCGCGCTCTGGTCTTTCCTCTCTGCCTGATCCTATTATCCTGTCGAGCTCTGGTCTTTCCTCTCTGCCTGATCCTATTATCCTGTCACGCTCTGGTCTTTCCTCTCTGACCGATCCTAGTATCCTGTCACGCTCTGGTCTTTCCTCTCTGCCTGATCCTATTATCCTGTCGAGCTCTGATCTTTCCTCTCTGCCTGATCCTAGTATCCTGTCACGCTCTGGTCTTTCCTCTCTGACCGATCCTATTATCCTGTCGAGCTCTGATCTTTCCTCTCTGCCTGATCCTAGTATCCTGTCATGCTCTGGTCTTTCCTCTCTGACCGATCCTATTATCCTGTCGAGCTCTGATCTTTCCTCTCTGCCTGATCCTAGTATCCTGTCACGCTCTGGTCTTTCCTCTCTGACCGATCCTATTATCCTGTCGAGCTCTGATCTTTCCTCTCTGCCTGATCCTATTATCCTGTCACGCTCTGGTCTTTCCTCACTGCCTGATCCTTTTCCCAGCATCCTGTCCCAGATCCCTTAAGTTACCATCGCACTGCCTTATCCTGCTGCCATCAATCTGTCCCTGCTTTGGTCCGGTTGCTTTGCCAGATTTACTTTCCATTCCCTTTGCTCATTTACTGATTGCTGGGACAATTATAACCCCCCCCCCCCCCATATGGTTCCCCTGAGGCTGACACCTATCCTATAGGACTCCTCCTGTGCTGCCCCCTCAGCCCTGGACTGCTCTCCCCCCCCAGTCAATCCTCTTTACACAATAGGGTCCTGGTAGGGAACAATCATGGAATATTCTAGATCATTTATCTGTTGGGGGGGGGGGGATTTCCTTCTTACACAAGATGATAATTCCCGGCACAGGATTCGGCTCAGAGTGTTCTAGAACAATTAGGCAAATAGATGCCGGATATTAGCTTTTGGCCTCCAGGGATCTCTTCATTAAATTCACATGTTACAGTCTCCAGGATTAAAGGGGCACTCACCCCTCAATAGTGATTATCATGGTAAAGACTGAGCCAAAACTAAGTATCTCAGTTCCAGCAATACTGGGAGTATCACCAAAAGGGGGGCCATAATGAGCACTGGGTGAGTGGCGGCCATATTGGATGTCACTTAAGGGTTTTACCTTACCGGGGATTACACGGCAGTCAGGACCAGGATCCCTGGAATAATGTAAGAGACAGGCAGCGGTGACATGTGACAGGTTCCCCTTTATTATGGTCCAGATAGAAAAGATAATTTACATCCAAGTCAGGACCGAGAGAAGGAGAAACACAGACACATGGTATCCGAAAAATCTACACCCCACAAATCACACCCCAAACTACTGAGGACCCCCCCAAACCGGACAACAGGAATGATGGGGAGGCTCACAACCCAGACCCCCAGGGGGAGGAGAGATGGTGGAAATGGGGCCCCAATGTCCCCCCCTAGAGGGCACCCCCTATTGTCCTCCTTTGTTAATATAGTGTTAGAGAACCCCCCCCCCCCCACTGTCCTCCTTTGTGGATGTAAAGTTAGAGGTCGCCCTATGTTGTCCTCCTTTGTGGATGTAATGTTAGAGGGCGCCCCCTATTGTCCTCCCCTAGAGGATACAACACTAGAGAGCGCCCCCCACAGAGAATACAATACTAGAGAGCGCCCCCCACTGTCCTCCTTTGTGGATGTAATGTTAGAGGGTGCCCCCTATTGTCCTCCCCTAGAGAATACAATACTAGAGAGCGCCCCCCACTGTCCTCCTTTGTGGATGTAATGTTAGAGGGTGCCCCCTATTGTCCTCCCCTAGAGAATACAATACTAGAGAGCGCCCCCCACTGTCCTCCTTTGTGGATGTAATGTTAGAGGGCGCCCCCCACTGTCCTCTGTGGATGTAATGTTAGAGGGCGCCCCCCACTGTCCTCCTTTGTGGATGTAATGTTAGAGGGCGCCCCCCACTGTCCTCTGTGGATGTAATGTTAGAGGGCACCCCCCACTGTCCTCTGTGGATGTAATGTTAGAGGGCGCCCCCTACTGTCCTCTGTGGATGTAATGTTAGAGGGCGCCCCCTACTGTCCTCCCCTAGAGGATACAACACTAGAGAGCGCCCCCCACTGTCCTCTGTGGATGTAATGTTAGAGGGCGCCCCCTAGGGTCCTGTACAAGGTGAAGTCTCCCCCAGTATCATTCCTGCAGATATATAAATACATATATGGGGGGAGATTTATCAAAACCTGTGTAGAGGAATAGTTGCCCATAGCGACCAATCAGATCCCTTTCATTTTGCAGAGGTCTTGTTAAAAATGAAAGCATCGATCTGATTGGTCGCTATGGGCAACTTTTCCTCTGCACAGGTTTTGTTAAGTGTCCCCCTATTGTCCATTATATTTGGCGGTGACTGGTGAGGTCACGTAGGATGCACCGGACAGCAAGGAAGACACGTCTGCTGGTCCCGGCCACGGAGTAGGGATCGGGGTTTATTACACGCAATGATCACATGACCAAGGATAGTGCCGTAGTCAGGAGGCGGGTCCGCTTCTCCACAAACAAATCTATATAAATCATCACAGGGTCCTACAACAGTAAAATTATATACACATGGTACAGCACGGAGGAGTCAACAAAAATACAACCGAAATGAGCGGCCGATGGCGGCCATGAGCACGTGGAATAAATAGTCCTTCTGTTCTCCGCAGGGGAGGCCGCGCAGCCTCAGTTCCCCATCTTTACTTTAGACGTCTGCAAATAAAATAGAAAAAAAAGGAGAGAGAAAGTCAGAGGGAGGGACCCAGGAGGACCCCGCCGCAGAGGGCCCAGGAGGACCCCGCCGCAGAGGGCCCAGGAGGACCCCGCCGCAGAGGGCCCAAGAGGACAAAGAAGATGGCACCTACCTGCAGGATGGCGACAATCACACCGAAGAGGCCGATGGCGCTGCCAAAGATCTCCACAATCAGAATCTTCACAAAGAGGCTGGCGTTCTGTGCGTCCGCAAGAGCAGCGCCACTGCCCACAATCCCAACACAAATCCCACAGAACAGGTTAGAGAAACCAACGGTGAGGCCGGCGCCAAACATGGAGAACCCTGGAAGGACAAAAGATCCCGAGGTCACTGGAGGATAATGGGCAGGAGCTGCCCTCATGTGTGCCAGGAGAACAAATCACTGTCCCTGAGGGGGGGGGCCGACAGAGCGCCACTGTCCCTAAGGGGGGGGGGGGGCCCGACAGAGAACCACTGTCCCTAGGGGGGGGGGGGGTTGACAGAGCGCCACTGTCCCTAGGGGGGGGGGGGGGGGGGCCCGACAGAGAACCACTGTCCCTAGGGGGGGGGAGGGGTTGACAGGGCGCCACTGTCCCTAGGGGGCCAGCAGAGACACTCACCTGCGTGGTAGTTCCTGTTCCCAATGGTCTCCGGGGTACTCGCTGTAAATTGCTGAAATAAAACAAACATTGGGTTATTCTCCTCCATATTCTTGGACCCCCAATACCCGCTGCCAGTAATCAGGGCCGACCCTCCCTCCCATCCCCCAATACCCGCTGCCAGTAACCAGGTTACCGTATACTCCTCTCCCTGACCCCTCCCATATATACCGTATACTCCTCTCCCTGACCCCTCCCGTATATACCGTATACTCCTCTCCCACATACCCCCTGTATATACCATATACTCCTCTCCCTGACCCCTCCCGTATATACCGTATACTCCTCTCCCTGACCCCTCCCGTATATACCGTATACTCCTCTCCCTGCCCCCTCCCGTATATACCGTATACTCCTCTCCCTGCCCCTTCCCGTATATACCATATACTCCTCTCCCTGCCCCTTCCCGTATATATCATATACTCCTCTCCCTGACCCCTCCCGTATATACCGTATACTCCTCTCCCACACCCCCCCTGTATATACCATATACTCCTCTCCCTGCCCCCTCCCGTATATACGGTATACTCCTCTCCCTGACCCCTCCCGTATATACCGTATACTCCTCTCCCACACCCCCCCTGTATATACCATATACTCCTCTCCCTGCCCCCTCCCGTATATACCGTATACTCCTCTCCCTGACCCCTCCCGTATATACCGTATACTCCTCTCCCACATACCCCCTGTATATACCATATACTCCTCTCCCTGACCCCTCCCGTATATACCGTATACTCCTCTCCCTGACCCCTCCCGTATATACCGTATACTCCTCTCCCTGCCCCCTCCCGTATATACCGTATACTCCTCTCCCTGCCCCTTCCCGTATATACCATATACTCCTCTCCCTGCCCCTTCCCGTATATACCATATACTCCTCTCCCTGCCCCTTCCCGTATATACCATATACTCCTCTCCCTGACCCCTCCCGTATATACCGTATACTCCTCTCCCTGCCCCCTCCCGTATATACCATATACTCCTCTCCCTGACCCCTCCCGTATATACCGTATACTCCTCTCCCTGCCCCCTCCCGTATATACCATATACTCCTCTCCCTGACCCCTCCCGTATATACCATATACTCCTCTCCCTGACCCCTCCCGTATATACCGTATACTCCTCTCCCTGACCCCTCCCGTATATACCATATACTCCTCTCCCTGACCCCTCCCGTATATACCGTATACTCCTCTCCCTGACCCCTCCCGTATACTCCTCTCCCTGACCCCTCCCGTATATACCATATACTCCTCTCCCTGACCCCTCCCGTATATACCATATACTCCTCTCCCTGACCCCTCCCGTATATACCGTATACTCCTCTCCCTAAAACCTCCTGTTTCCTCATCGTCCCCAGCACAGTAGGGATATTCCGGTCTCCGGACCGCCCATCTAGAATTAACATAATTAGATACTGACCACCCAGCCCTATATAATACCCCTGAACACTCCAACTTGAGGTTTTTTTTTGGTCCTCCTTCTGCTATGGGACGTATTTTTCAAATTATTTTTACCCATTGCCTAAAACAGCTCAGTAGGGTACTTTGCTGCAACATACTATAAGTATTGGCCAATGCAGGGTCCTGGCATTCAGAGATATAACCGGCGCAGGGTCCTGGCATTCAGAGATATAACCGGCGCGGGGTCCTGGCATTCAGAGATATAACCGATGCGGGGTCCTGGCATTCAGATATAACAGGCACAGGGTCCTGGCATTCAGAGATATAACCGGCGCGGGTCCTGGCATTCAGATATAACAGGCACAGGGTCCTGGCATTCAGATATAACCGGCGCGGGGTCCTGGCATTCAGAGATATATCTGAATGCCAGGACCCCACACCGGTTATATCTCTGAATGCCAGGACCCCGCGCCGGTTATAACAGGCACAGGGTCCTGGCATTCAGAGATATAACCGGCGCAGGGTCCTGGCATTCAGAGATATAACCGGCGCAGGGTCCTGGCATTCAGAGATATAACCGGCGCAGGGTCCTGGCATTCAGAGATATAACCGACGCAGGGTCCTGGCATTCAGAGATATAACCGGCGCAGGGTCCTGGCATTCAGAGATATAACCGGCGCAGGGTCCTGGCATTCAGAGATATAACCGGCGCAGGGTCCTGGCATTCAGAGATATAACCGGCGCAGGGTCCTGGCATTCAGAGATATAACCGGCGTGGGGTCCTGGCATTCAGATATAACAGGCACAGGGTCCTGGCATTCAGAGATATAAACGGCGCGGGGTCCTGGCATTCAGATATAACAGGCACAGGGTCCTGGCATTCAGCGATATAACCGGCGCGGGGTCCTGGCATTCAGGTATAACAGGCACAGGGTCCTGGCATTCAGAGATATAACCGGTGCGGGGTCCTGGCATTCAGATATAACAGGCACAGGGTCCTGGCATTCAGAGATATAACCGGTGCGGGGTCCTGGCATTCAGAGATATAACCGGTGCGGGGTCCTGGCATTCAGAGATATAACCGGCGCAGGGTCCTGGCATTCAGATATAACCGGCGCAGGGTCCTGGCATTCAGAGATATAACCGGTGCGGGGTCCTGGCATTCAGATATAACAGGCACAGGGTCCTGGCATTCAGAGATATAACCGGCGCGGGGTCCTGGCATTCAGATATAACAGGCACAGGGTCCTGGCATTCAGAGATATAACCGGCGCGGGGTCCTGGCATTCAGATATAACAGGCACAGGGTCCTGGCATTCAGATATAACAGGCACAGGGTCCTGGCATTCAGAGATATAACCGGTGCGGGGTCCTGGCATTTAGATATAACCGGTGCGGGGTCCTGGCATTCAGAGATATAACCGGCGCGGGGTTCCGGTATCAGTAAGGTTATGATTGGTGGATTTTATTGGCCCAGTGCGGGGTCCTGTGTTAACCACCATGAACCTGAGCGTATTATGCGCTCCTGCCCATTGCTGGTGCTGACCCCGGCGGTGTTTATCGCGCTGTCAGGATGAGTGCGGGAGCGGAGTCCCGATTTTATGTAAATCCTGCTCGCCACCTGATAAAGCAGATTTTGAGGATGAGGCTGGAGATTTCTTTTGCTGGATGTGGAAACGAATGTCAGAACCTAGTTTTGATATAAAAAGCGTCATATAAAAAGATCGGTCTTCCTCGTCCTCATCTTCTGAGCCTATGAAATCTAAGAAGTATAAGCATAAAAAGATATCGATATCATCATCATCATCAGAAAGTTCTGCGGGGCCGTCCTATAAAAGGGATTTGTTCTCTTCCTCCAACTCGTATCAAGGGTCACAAGATTATTATTATTTGTTTAAAAACAGAAGGGGCTGATAAATTGATTGAAAAAGTGAAAAAAAAAAAAAAAAAAAAAAAAAAAAAGTATTGAATCGGGAAAACAAACGTTCAAGACAAAGAAAAAGTTTATTTTATTTCCCTAAAAGGAAACGTACTGTATTATTACCAGGTGATCCAGAAGTCCTGACAGACGCAGTGACATGGGATCCAGGCTTAGAAGAACGTAGAAACTAGATCCTTCGGTCGCTGAAGAATGGGCGCGACCTGGTAAAGTTGATCCAGCGGTTTTTCCTGCAGATGTTACTGATAAGAAGGCGGAAACCCTGTTGTAGAATATATGGCAATATGGCCACTTTAAACAAAGCAGCACTTTCAACTGTGCCAAAAATTTACGGCAAAATAGAAAAAAAAATGATGCGACAAAATTGAGGAAAAAAAAAACGCCATTTTGTAACTTTTGGGGCTTCCGTTTCTACACAGTATATTTTTCGGTAAAAATGACACCTTCTCTTTATTCTGTAGGTTCATACGGTTAAAATGATCCCCGACTTATATAGGTTTGCATTTGTCGGACTTCAGGAAAAAATCCTAACTACATGCAGGAAAATGTAGGCGTTTAAAATTGTCATCTTCTGACCCCTATAACTTTTTTTATTTTTCCGCGTATGGTGCAGTACGAGGGCTCATTTTTTGCGCCGTGTTCTGACGTTTAGCGGTACCATTTTTGTATTGATTGGACTTGATCGTTTTGTAAATTTTTTCATGATACAAAAAGTGACCAAAAATACGCTATTTTGGACTTTGGAATTTTGTTTTTTCAGGCGCCATTGACCGTGTGGTTTAACCTGTTAAGGACCATGGACGTCTGGTACGTCCTGCGTCCTTTTCCTTTCTATAACGCAGGGCCATGGCGTGGCCCCGCGTCCTAGCGGGTCGGGCCCGGCCGGGACCCATAGCTAATAGCGCACAGCACTGATTGCAGTTCAAAATTGAACGCCGCGTCTAAAGTGAAAGTAAATCACTGCCGGTTAGCTCAGGGGACTGTTCGGGATGTCCACTGCAAAATCGCGGCATCCCAAACAGCTCTGGGACACGAGGAGGGTCCCTACCTGCCTCTTGGTGTCCAATCGCCGAATGACTGCTCAGTGCCTGAGATCCAAGCATAAGCAGTCAAGCAGCAGAATCATCGATCAATGGTTTCCTATGAACAAACCACTGATCAATGTAAGATCAGTGTG
Organism: Hyla sarda; assembly: GCF_029499605.1. Taxonomy (NCBI): domain Eukaryota; kingdom Metazoa; phylum Chordata; class Amphibia; order Anura; family Hylidae; genus Hyla; species Hyla sarda. Next base: position 235,732,600 of record NC_079195.1, read on the forward strand.
TGCAGTGTTATAGGTTCCTATGGGATAATAATGATCAGTATAAGAGATCAGTTTGTGCAGTGTTATAGTCTCCTATGGGATAACAATGATCAGTATGTGCAGTGTTATAGCCCCCTATGGGATAACAATGATCAGTGTGTGCAGTGCTATGGTCTCCTATGGGATGCAGAGCAAACAAAAGAAAGAAGTCGGCACTGCTGCGAGGGAAAGCATACACTAGTAGCACTCGTGGACTCCGATTGGCGTAGACTCCTAAACCCCTTAACTGGTGGTGCTCAGTCCGTGATGAAGCAAGCAAAGCTGGGATGTGAAACACAGAATAGACGGCACTCACCGCTCTTCAGGGTAACTTTATTTTTTTTAAACAAACGGAGCCGCAGGTAGGTAGGACTAAGCGGTCGGCAGGGGGCATGTGCGGAACGTATCGTGCGTAATGACGCACTTCCTCAGCCAATCTAAAAATAGCCACCACTAGGGGTCACCTGTCTTTAGCCAGACAGAATAGTGTCTATTTTGCAGTATACCAGATACCGGCCGTAAAGCAGGCAGGTACCAGTATAGGAGAATTCAGCTGTATGCATACAGCCTATGCGCGGGCACGCACTGCCTGTGAATGAGCTGCAACCTAATGTTGGGGGACCTACAACCTAATGTTGGGGGACCGGCGCTACTGTGGGGGAACTCCGGTGCCTGTCCCTATTGTGGGGGAACAGTACCAGCTATGTTCATTAGCATCCAACTTTATTAGGAAAAGATAAAAAAGATAGAAAACGTATTCATAAAAATGCTGTACTTTTATCTATAAAATCCTTGCACTAATTTTATAAAGATCTATTCTAATATTTATACATTTTATCCTTTTATGAACTCGCCACAATGTCTTAGAAATATATTGCAGGGAAGCTCCAAGCATCTTCCTCTGTGTAACATGTACAGCATGAAACCAGAGAGGAAAGGGTTACAGAGTAGAGTTGGCTCCCGACCCAGAGCAGACACAGTGAGGGAGACAGAGAGACGCCCCCTCCAGCCTGCACAATGAAAAAGTAACTGAGCAACAGATAAATGCTTATATCTCTGGAAATAAAGATCTTAGAGACATAAAACACATATGTACACGATCAGGATTAGGGACCGGGTAACATGGCTTTTTTAAAAAAAAATTTATTTGAACTATGATCGGTACGCTTTAAATGATCTTTATTCACTTTTTTTTGCAATGTTATAGGAGACTACAACCCTGCACACACTGATCATTGTTATCCCATAGGAGACTATAACACTGCACACACAGATTATTGTTATCCCATAGGAGACTACAACCCTGCACACACTGATCATTGTTATCCCATAGGAGACTATAACACTGCACACACAGATTATTGTTATCCCATAGGAGACTACAACCCTGCACACACTGATCATTGTTATCCCATAGGAGACTATAACACTGCACACACACTGATCATTGTTATCCCATAGGAGACTACAACCCTGCACACACTGATCATTGTTATCCCATAGGAGACTATAACACTGCACACACTGATCTTTTACATTGATAAATGGTTTCTTTTCCTGTCTTACAGCTGTTCGGTGAAATCGCAGCGGTCCCGAACAGCCCCCTGAGCTAAACGGAATTAGTTCAGTTTCACTTTAGATGTGGCGATCAACTTTGAACGCTGCATCTAAAGGGTTAACAGCACTCGGCACTGCACGCCATTGGCCAGGGGTCCCGGCTGTTGTTAGAGGCCAGGCCCGACCAGCTATGATGAGGGGCCACCCCGCGTTAAAGAACGGGAGCGGACTCAGGATGTACAGGTATGCCCCGGGCCCTTAAGTGGCTAATAGATCGATTGTCCTCAGTGAAATCAGCAGCCGAATTCTTTTGCGATTTCTCTCTAGAAGTCCTAAAAATTGCATCGAAATCCATGGCAGTTGCCAATTCGGCTCTGAAGAGCTGTCTGGCTTAGACCATGTTCAGGTGACAATTCAACTAAAACACATTTTTGTGCTTTTCCATTTGAACCAGGTCAACTTATTGGAAGACAACTGGACAAAGTATTAAAAGAGAACAAGAACGACCAAGTCCTGGTTCAGAGGAGCATGGGGGGGGGGGGGGGGGGGGGGGTTAGAAAGGGAAAGGTAACTTCCAGAAATTGCCTCTTGAATTTGTTGTCTCCGGAAGTTGTCAGTAGTTCTGGTCCTACTTCTGCAGAAAGGCTTTCGTCATCCACAGCTGGAACGTCTACATTGAACGGCGCGCCTCCTGAGGGGGAGAGATTACAACAACTTGGCCTGATGAGGGTGTAAAAACTCTACTGCCATCCAGAAAATCCTCAGTCATGGCTTCTCCAAACTACATCTGTCTTGTCTTCTGTGCTCCAATTTTTACAAGGAGGTCATGAGGGGCTAAAAGCAAACACGCTCGAAGTCCATCTAACAGCGATTACCGCCATGACGGATGGAGAATTCAATAACCATTGGTTCTCAACGCTTTAACTCTTTCACCATTTGAACCCATTGATGTCGTAGATTTAAAATGGCGGTCTATGAAATCAAGGTGATATCAAAAGAACCTTAAAGTGTACCTCTCATCCAAAAATTATTTGATATTTTATAGTTTATTACAAATAAAACGATTTACTAATTGTGTTCAATTAAAACATTTTTATTATTCTATGTTTTTTATGTCTTTAAACTTTTGACCACTAGGGGTCTCCCTAGGAGTCCTATTTTTGTTGATTTCGGAGTCCGAAACCTGATACTGAGTGCTGCTCCCGCCTGTCATGCAGACAGGGGGGAGCGAGCGCAGTGCGCGCATCCCTTCCATTTTAATGAATGTAATGTTATCCCTGCAGGGCACGGCCGCTCAGTCATACGTCCCTCTTCTCTGTATGGCTTGCACATGTATATCCAAACAGAGAGGAGGAGACAGAGGCTGCCGTCCCTGATCTACACACCTCCGAGAGGGATCGCAGCATACAGGGAGAAGGGCGGAAGAAGCCTGCGCTAAAGACGGGAAGGAACCACCGCACATTCTACACGGTCAACATCCGCACCCCGCGCTGTGACAAGAGTCTAATGGAGATCTGCACCGCCGCCTCGTGGTCGGCATCTTCCACCTTCACACCTCCTGTATGCGCGCTCCCGAGAGGGATCGTAGCATACAGGAAGAAGGGCGGAAGCGGCCGGGCGAGGCTTCAGATTAAGTCGCGCCTGCCGGGCCCCGCCCACGTCCTCCCGTCTCAGATGCTCCTCTCTGAGCTACCAAAGAAGATGACGCAGGGACGAAGAGGAACGTGGATATTTATACTTCCTGTAATTCTACTTTCCTCGAGTCCTGAAAGCAATCCCCCCCCCCATAAAGTGTGTTTAGCATCAGTCGGTCTATTAGTGTGGAGGGTTCTGGGTGCTCAGTATCTAATTGGGTTCATGGTCCTGGTGGGCGGAATATCCTTTCAGTGCTGCCTTCAGGACTCGGGAAAAGTAGAATCATGGTTAGTATAAATAGCCAGTATATACCGTATACACCTCTCCCTGACCCCTCCAGTATATACCGTATACACCTCTCCCTGACCCCTCCCGTATATACCTCTACTTGACCCCTCCCGTATATACCGTATACACCTCTCCTACACACCTCCTGTATATACCGTATACTCCTCTCCCTGACACCTCCCGTATATACCGTATACACCTCCTGTATATACCGTATACTCCTCTCCCTGACACCTCCCGTATATACCGTATACTGCTCTCCTGACACCACCTGTATATACCATATACTCCTCTCCGACACCTCCCATATATACCGTATACTCCTCTCCCTGACACCTCCTGTATACTCCTCCCACACACCTCCCGTATATACCGTATACTCCTCCCACACACCTCCCGTATATACCATATACTCCTCTCCCTGACACCTCCTGTATACTCCTCCCACACACCTCCCGTATATACCGTATACTCCTCCCACACACCTCCCGTATATACCGTATACTCCTCTCCCTGACACCTCCCGTATATACCATATACTCCTCTCCCTGACACCACCTGTATATACCATATACTCCTCTCCCTGACACCACCTGTATATACCGTATACTCCTCTCCCTAACTCCTATGTATCAGGGGGCTCTCATACCTCCACCATGTTGCTGATGACGATCGCCATGATGATGCCGTAGATGGCCACCGCCTCACAGAAGATGATACTAGAAGAGAGGAGAAGAGATGAAGCCTGGGCGGTGAGCAGGAAGTCGCTGCAGATTGTTCCTCCCACCATCTTACCTGACCAGATTCTTGGTTTTGATCCGTGGAGCTTTTACCCCGCCCCCGAGGATACTGGAGCCGGTGATGTAGATTCCCCTAAGAGGAGAAACAAGGCGAGTGAAAGAAGAGACAGAGGAGGGCCCCGAGAGGGTGGGGCATGACAGACTATGCTCCGCCCCCAGACCTACCACATATGAAGTGGAGAGAGATTAGAGATATACATACACACACACAGTGCTCCACAGGACTGTGCTCCGCCCCCTGCACTATATACAACAGGGCCCATAGGGTATATGTATATATATATATATATATATATATATATATATATATATATATACACACACACACACACATACATACATACACACACACCTTTATGTCCAGGTACCCATCAGTAACTTACCAGGCGGCCCCCACCACCGACAGAGAGATGGCCAGTCCGATGCCCAGGTTGGCCCACATGTACGGGGACGTTTCAGTGAGGAACCTGAGGAGGAGATGACAATGGCGATT
>NC_079195.1:235741409-235756409 GCF_029499605.1 Hyla sarda
TACACAGCGCCCCTATATATAGTGCCCAGGGCCCCCCATATATATACACAGCGCCCCTATATATAGTGCCCAGGGCCCCCCATATATATACACAGCGCCCCTATACATAGTGCCCAGGACCCCCCATATATATATATACACACAGCGCCCCTATATATAGTGCTCAGGACCCCCCATATATATATATACACAGCGCCCCTATATATATACACAGCGCCCCTATATATAGTGCCCAGGACCCCCCATATATATATATATATATATACACACAGCGCCCCTATACATAGTGCCCAGGGCCCCCCATATATATACACAGCGCCCCTATATATAGTGCCCAGGGCCCCCCATATATATACACAGCGCCCCTATATATAGTGCCCAGGACCCCCCATATATATATATATATACACACAGCGCCCCTATACATAGTGCCCAGGGCCCCCCATATATATACACAGCGCCCCTATATATAGTGCCCAGGGCCCCCCATATATATATATACACAGCGCCCCTATACATAGTGCCCAGGACCCCCCATATATATATATATACACACAGCGCCCCTATACATAGTGCCCAGGACCCCCCATATATATATATACACACAGCGCCCCTATATATAGTGCTCAGGACCCCCCATATATATATATACACACAGCGCCCCTATATATAGTGCTCAGGACCCCCCATATATATATATACACACAGCGCCCCTATATATAGTGCTCAGGACCCCCCATATATATATATATATACACAGCGCCCCTATATATAGTGCCCAGGACCCCCCATATATATATATATATATATATATATATATATACACACACACACAGCGCCCCTATACATAGTGCCCAGTGCCCCCCATATATATATATACACACAGCGCCCCTATATATAGTGCTCAGGGCCCCCCATATATATATATACACAGCGCCCCTATACATAGTGCCCAGGACCCCCCATATATATATATATATATATATATATACACACAGCACCCCTATACATAGTGCCCAGGACCCCCCATATATATACACAGCGCCCCTATATATAGTGCCCAGGGCCCCCCATATATATACACAGCGCCCCTATATATAGTGCCCAGGGCCCCCCATATATATACACACAGCGCCCCTATATATAGTGCCCAGGGCCCCCCATACATTTACATACTGTCCACACACGGGAGTCTCTCACCTACGAGCAGCAGGGTCGCCCAGAAGGCCACAGTGACCCCGGAGTAGAGGAGCAGGTGTCCGGTCATGGTGGAGAGGAGTGGACGCCGCGGCCGCTGGATGTGACACTGATCCGGGGGGACACACCGCTCTATGACACCGGACGCAACAATCAGCTGACCACCTCCCACCAATCACCTGACTGCCACACACGTGACCACCTCTCTGCACCCTCCCAGATCGTCATGGTGCGGTCCGGGCGTATGACGTCACAGTGAGCGTCAATGACGTCAGCACGCTGAACGCACGCTATCGCCTCTGGTGAGACTGCGGCTGCCATCTTCGATGTTGGCAAAATGTTTTTCTTCTCGTGGATGGTAATGAGAGCATTGTATTGTGTCAAATAACTACAACCCCCAACATACCCCGACAGTCTGCACTACAACCCCTATCATACCCAGAGAGTCTGCACTACAACCCCCAACATACCCCGACAGTTTGCACTACAACCCCTATCATACCCAGAGAGTCTGCACTACAACCCCCATCATACCCAGAGAGTCTGCACTACAACCCCATCATACCCAGAGAGTCTGCACTACAACCCCCATCATACCCAGAGAGTCTGCACTACAACCCCCATCATACCCAGAGAGTCTGCACTACAACCCCCACCATACCCAGAATCTGCACTACAACCCCCATCATACCCAGAGAGTCTGCACTACAACCCCCACCATACCCAGAATCTGCACTACAACCCCCATCATACCCAGAGAGTCTGCACTACAACCCCCATCATACCCAGAGAGTCTACACTACAACCCCCATCATACCCAGAGAGTCTGCACTACAACCCCCATCATACCCAGAGAGTCTGCACTACAACCCCCATCATACCCAGAGAGTCTGCACTACAACCCCCATCATACCCAGAGAGTCTGCACTACAACCCCCATCATACCCAGAGAGTCTGCACTACAACCCCCATCATACCCAGAGAGTCTACACTACAACCACCAACATACCCAGATAATCTGCATTACAACCCCCACCATACTCAGAATCTGCACTACAACCCCCAACATACCCAGAATCTGCACTACAACCCCCATCATACCCAGAGAATCTGCACTACAACCCCCAACATACCCAGATAATCTGCGCTACAACCCCCATCATACCCAGAGAGTCTGCACTACAACCCCCATCATACCCAGAGAGTCTGCACTACAACCCCCATCATACCCAGAGAATTTGCACTACAACCCCCAACATACCCAGATAATCTGCGCTACAACCCCCACCATACTCAGAATCTGCACTACAACCCCCACCATACCCAGAGAGTCTACACTACAACCCCCATCATACCCAGAGAATCTGCACTACAACCCCCATCATACCCAGAGAATCTGCACTACAACCCCCAACATACCCAGAGAATCTGCACTACAACCCCCATCATACCCAGAGAGTCTGCACTACAACCCCCATCATACCCAGAGAATCTGCACTACAACCCCCAACATACCCAGAGAGTCTACACTACAACCCCCATCATACCCAGAGAGTCTACACTACAACCCCCAACATACCCAGATAATCTGCACTACAACCCCCCACCATACTCAGAATCTGCACTACAACCCCCACCATACCCCAAATCTGCACTACAACCCCCATCATCCCCAGAGAATCTGCACTACAACCCCCACCATACTCAGAATCTGCACTACAACCACCATCATACCCAGAATCTGCACTACAACCCCCATCATACCCAGAATCTGCACTACAACCCCCATCATACCCAGAGAGTCTGCACTACAACTCCCATCATACCCAGAGAGTCTGCACTACAACCCCCATCATACCCAGAATCTGCACTACAACCCCCATCATACCCAGAGAGTCTGCACTACAACCACCATCATACCCAGAATCTGCACTACAACCCCCATCATACCCAGAATCTGCACTACAACCCCCATCATACCCAGAATCTGCACTACAACCCCCAACATACCCACAGAGTCTGCACTACAACCCCCATCATACCCAGATAGTCTGCACTACAACTCCCATCATACCCAGAATCTGCACTAAAAACCCCATCATACCCAGATAGTCTGCACTACAACCCCCATCATACCCAGAATCTGCACTAAAACTCCCATCATACCCAGATAGTCTGCACTACAACCCCCATCATACCCAGAGATCCTGCACTACAACCCCCACCATACCCAGAATCTGCACTACAACCCCCATCATACCCAGAATCTGCACTACAACCCCCCATCATACCCAGATAGTCTGCACTACAACCCCCATCATACCCAGAGAGTCTGCACTACAACCCCCACCATACCCAGATAGTCTACACTACAACCCCCATCATACCCAGAATCTGCACTACAACCCCCATCATACCCAGAATCTGCACTACAACCCCCATCATACCCACATAGTCTGCACTACAACCCCCCATCATACCCAGAGTCTGCACTACAACCCCCATCATACCCAGAATCTTCAGTACAGCCCCCATCATACCCAGATAGTCTGCACTACAACCCCCATCATACCCAGAGTCTGCACTACAACCCCCAACATACCCAGAGAGTCTGCACTACAACCCCTATCATACCCAGAGTCTGCACTACAACACCCATAATACCCAGAATCTGCACTACAACACCCATCATACCCAGAGAGTCTGCACTACAACCCCCATCATAACCAGTATCTGCACTACAACCCCCATCATACTCAGAGAGTCTACACTACAACCCCCAACATACCCAGATAATCTGCACTACAACCCCCACCATACCCAGAATCTGCACTACAACCCCCATCATACCCAGAGAATCTGCACTACAACCCCCATCATACCCAGAGAGTCTGCACTACAACCCCCATCATACCCAGATAATCTGCGCTACAACCCCCATCATACCCAGAGAGTCTGCACTACAACCCCCCATCATACCCAGAGAGTCTGCACTACAACCCCCATCATACCCAGAATCTGCACTACAACCCCCATCATACCCAGAGAGTCTGCACTACAACCACCATCATACCCAGAATCTGCACTACAACCCCCATCATACCCAGAATCTGCACTACAACCCCCATCATACCCAGAGAATCTGCACTACAACCCCCATCATACCCAGAGAATCTGCACTACAACCCCCAACATACCCAGATAATCTGCGCTACAACCCCCATCATACCCAGAGAATCTGCACTACAACCCCCATCATACCCAGAGAGTCTGCACTACAACCCCCATCATACCCAGATAATCTGCGCTACAACCCCCATCATACCCAGAGAGTCTGCACTACAACCCCCCATCATACCCAGAGAGTCTGCACTACAACCCCCATCATACCCAGAATCTGCACTACAACCCCCATCATACCCAGAGAGTCTGCACTACAACCACCATCATACCCAGAATCTGCACTACAACCCCCATCATACCCAGAATCTGCACTACAACCCCCATCATACCCAGAGAATCTGCACTACAACCCCCATCATACCCAGAGAATCTGCACTACAACCCCCAACATACCCAGAGAATCTGCGCTACAACCCCCATCATACCCAGAGAGTCTGCACTACAACCCCCATCATACCCAGAGAATCTGCACTACAACCCCCATCATACCCAGAGAATCTGCACTACAACCCCCATCATACTCAGAGAGTCTACACTACAACCCCCAACATACCCAGATAATCTGCACTACAACCCCCACCATACCCAGAATCTGCACTACAACCCCCATCATACCCAGAGAATCTGCACTACAACCCCCATCATACCCAGAGAGTCTGCACTACAACCCCCATCATACCCAGATAATCTGCGCTACAACCCCCATCATACCCAGAGAGTCTGCACTACAACCCCCCATCATACCCAGAGAGTCTGCACTACAACCCCCATCATACCCAGAATCTGCACTACAACCCCCATCATACCCAGAGAGTCTGCACTACAACCACCATCATACCCAGAATCTGCACTACAACCCCCATCATACCCAGAATCTGCACTACAACCCCCATCATACCCAGAGAATCTGCACTACAACCCCCATCATACCCAGAGAATCTGCACTACAACCCCCAACATACCCAGATAATCTGCGCTACAACCCCCATCATACTCAGAGAGTCTGCACTACAACCCCAATCATACCCAGAGAGTCTGCACTACAACCCCCATCATACCCAGAGAATCTGCACTACAACCCCCATCATACCCAGAGAGTCTACACTACAACCCCCATCATACCCAGAGAATCTGCACTACAACCCCCATCATACCCAGAGAATCTGCACTACAACCCCCAACATACCCAGAGAATCTGCACTACAACCCCCATCATACCCAGAGAGTCTGCACTACAACCCCCATCATACCCAGAGAATCTGCACTACAACCCCCAACATACCCAGATAATCTGCGCTACAACCCCCATCATACCCAGAGAGTCTGCACTACACTCCCATCATACCCCAATAGTCTGCACTACAACCCCCATCATACCCAGAGATCCTGCACTACAACCCCCACCATACCCAGAGAGTCTACACTACAACCCCCAACATACCCAGATAATCTGCACTACAACCCCCACCATACTCAGAATCTGCACTACAACCCCCACCATACCCAGAATCTGCACTACAACCCCCATCATACCCAGAATCTGCACTACAACCCCCATCATACCCAGAGAGTCTGCACTACAACTCCCATCATACCCAGAGAGTCTGCACTACAACCCCCATCATAACCAGTATCTGCACTACAACCCCCATCATACTCAGAGAGTCTACACTACAACCCCCAACATACCCAGATAATCTGCACTACAACCCCCACCATACCCAGAATCTGCACTACAACCCCCATCATACCCAGAGAATCTGCACTACAACCCCCATCATACCCAGAGAGTCTGCACTACAACCCCCATCATACCCAGAGAGTCTGCACTACAACTACCATCATACCCAGAGAGTCTGCACTACAACTCCCATCATACCCAGAGAGTCTGCACTACAACTCCCATCATACCCAGAGAGTCTACACTACAACCCCCAACATACCCAGAGAGTCTGCACTACAACTCCCATCATACCCAGAGAGTCTACACTACAACCCCCATCATACCCAGAGAGTCTGCACTACAACTCCCATCATACCTAGATACTCTGCACTACAACTCCCATCATACCCAGAGAGTCTGCACTACAACTCCCATCATACCCAGATAGTCTGCTCTACAACCCCCATCATACCCAGAGAGTCTACACTACAACCCCCATCATACCCAGAGAGTCTGCACTACAACTCCCATCATACCCAGAGAGTCTGCACTACAACTCCCATCATACCCAGAGAGTCTGCACTACAACTCCCATCATACCCAGAGAGTTTGCACTACAACTCCCATCATACCCAGAGAGTCTACACTACAACTCCCATCATACCCAGAGAGTCTACACTACAACCCCCAACATACCCAGAGAGTCTGCACTACAACTCCCATCATACCCAGAGAGTCTGCACTACAACTCCCATCATACCCAGAATATGCACTACAACCCACATCATACCCAGAGAGTCTACACTACAACTCCCATCATACCCAGAGAGTCTACACTACAACCCCCAACATACCCAGAGAGTCTGCACTACAACTCCCATCATACCCAGAGAGTCTACACTACAACTCCCATCATACCCAGAGAGTCTACACTACAACCCCCAACATACCCAGAGAGTCTGCGCTACAACTCCCATCATACCCAGAGAGTCTGCACTACATCTCCCATCATACCCAGAGAGTCTGCACTACAAACCCCATCATACCCAGAATATGCACTACAACCCACATCATACCCAGATAGTCTGCACTACAACCCCCATCATACCCTGATAGTCTGCACTACAACCCCCATCATACCCAGATAGTCTGCACTACAACCCCCATCATACCCAGATAGTCTGCACTACAACCCCCATCATACCCAGATAGTCTGCACTACAACTCCCATCATACCCAGAATCTGCACTAAAAACCCCATCATACCCAGAATCTGCACTAAAACTCCCATCATACCCAGATAGTCTGCACTACAACCCCCATCATACCCAGAGATCCTGCACTACAACCCCCACCATACCCAGATAGTCTACACTACAACCCCCATCATACCCAGAATCTGCACTACAACCCCCATCATACCCAGAATCTGCACTTAAACCCCCCATCATACCCAGATAGTCTGCACTACAACCCCCATCATACCCAGAGAGTCTGCACTACAACCCCCACCATACCCAGATAGTCTACACTACAACCCCCATCATACCCAGAATCTGCACTACAACCCCCATCATACCCAGAATCTGCACTACAAACCCCATCATACCCACATAGTCTGCACTACAACCCCCCATCATACCCAGAGTCTGCACTACAACCCCCATCATACCCAGAATCTTCACTACAGCCCCCATCATACCCAGATAGTCTGCACTACAACCCCCATCATACCCAGAGTCTGCACTACAACACCCATAATACCCAGAATCTGCACTACAACACCCATCATACCCAGAGAGTCTGCACTACAACCCCCATCATAACCAGTATCTGCACTACAACCCCCATCATACTCAGAGAGTCTGCACTACAACTCCCAACATACCCCGACAGTCTGCACTACATCCCCCATCATACCCAGAGAGTCTGCACTACAACTCCTAACATACCCGACAGTCTGCACTACAACCCCCATCATACTCAGAGAGTCTGCACTACAACCCTCAACATACCCAGACAGTCTGCACTACAACTCCCATCATACCCCAACAGTCTGCACTACAACCCCCAACATACTCCGACAGTCTGCACTACAACACCGATCATAACCTGACAATCTCCACTACAACTCCCGTCATAGCAAGAGAGTCTGCACTAAAACCCCCATCATACCAAGAATCTGCACTACAACCCCCATCATACCCAGAATCTGCACTACAACCCCCATCATACCCAGAATCTGCACTACAACCCCCATCATACCCAAAGAGTCTGCACTACAACCCCCATCATACCCAGAATCTGCACTATGACCCCCATCATACCCAGAATCTGCACTACAACACCCATCATACCCAGAGAGTCTGCACTACAACCCCCATCATACCCACTATCTGCACTACAACCCCCTACATACCCAGAGAGTCTACACTACAACCCCCATCATATCCCGACAGTCTGCACTACAACCCCCATCATACCCAGAGAGTCTGCACTACAACACCGATCATAACCTGACAATCTCCACTACAACTCCCGTCATAGCAAGATAGTCCGCACTACAACCCCCATCATACCAAGAATCTGCACTACAACCCCCATCATACCCAGAATCTGCACTACAACCCCCATCATACCCAAAGAGTCTGCACTACAACCCCCATCATACCCAGAATATGCACTACAACCCACATCATACCCAGAGAGTCTACACTACAACCCCCATCATACCCAGTATCTGCACTACAACCCCCAACATACCCAGTATCTGCACTACAACCCCCACCATACTCAGAGAGTCTGCACTACAACCCCCATCATACCCAGAGAGTCTACACAATAACCACCACTAACCTCTCATCAATTCATCAATCAGCAACAGTCACAGTGAGCCCGGACCCTGGTCAGGGGCCCCCACGATTCTCTAAGTGCCCCGGGGACCCATATCACACTCATAGATTATATGACACACTGTACCCCACCCTATAGATTATATGTCACACTTTACCCCCACCCTATAGATTATATGACACACTGTACCCCACCCTATAGATTATATGTCACACTTTACCCCCACCCTATAGATTATATGACACACTGTACCCCACCCTATAGATTATATGTCACACTTTACCCCCACCCTATAGATTATATGACACCCTGTACCCCCACCCTATAGATTATATGTCACACTGTACCATCACCCTATATATTATATGACACCCTGTACCCCCACCCTATAGTTTATTACACACTGTACCCCACCCTATAGATTATATGACACACTGTACACCCACCCTATAGATTATATGACACCCTGTACCCCCACCCTATAGATTATATGTCACACTGTACCCCACCCTATAGATTATATAACACCCTGTACCCCCACCCTATAGATTATATATCACACTGTACCCCCACCCTATAGATTATATGTCACACTGTACCCCCCACCCTATAGATTATATGACACCCTGTACCCCACCCTATAGATTATATGACACCCTGTACCCTCACCCTATAGATTATATGACACCCTGTACCCTCACCCTATAGATTATATGACACACTTTACCCCCACCCTATAGATTATATGACACACTGTACCCCACCCTATAGATTATATGTCACACTTTACCCCCACCCTATAGATTATATGACACACTGTACCCCCACCCTATAGATTATATGTCACACTGTACCCCCACCCTATAGATTATATGTCACACTGTACCCCACCCTATAGATTATATGTCACACTTTACCCCCACCCTATAGATTATATGTCACACTGTACCCCCACCCTATAGATTATATGTCACACTGTACCCCCACCCTATAGATTATATGTCACACTGTACCCCCACCCTATAGATTATATGTCACACTGTACCCCACCCTATAGATTATATGTCACACTTTACCCCCACCCTATAGATTATATGACACACTGTACCCCCACCCTATAGATTATATGTCACACTTTACCCCCACCCTATAGATTATATGTCACACTGTACCCCCACCCTATAGATTATATGTCACACTGTACCCCACCCTATAGATTATATGTCACACTTTACCCCCACCCTATAGATTATATGACACACTGTACCCCCACCCTATAGATTATATGTCACACTTTACCCCCACCCTATAGATTATATGACACACTGTACCCCCACCCTATAGATTATATGACACCCTGTACCCCCACCCTATAGATTATATGTCACACTGTACCATCACCCTATATATTATATGACACCCTGTACCCCCGCCCTATAGTTTATTACACACTGTACCCCACCCTATAGATTATATGACACACTGTACACCCACCCTATAGATTATATAACACCCTGTACCCCCACCCTATAGATTATATGTCACACTGCACCCCTGCCCTATAGATTATATGACACACTGTACCCCCACCCTATAGATTATATGACACCCTGTACCCCCACCCTATAGATTATATATCACACTGTACCCACCCTATAGATTATATATCACACTGTACCCCCGCCCTATAGATTATATGACACACTGTACCCCCACCCTATAGATTATATGACACACTGTGCCCCCACCCTATAGATTATATATCACACTGTACCCCCACCCTATAGATTATATATCACACTGTACCCCACCCTATAGATTATATATCACACTGTACCCCCACCCTATAGATTATATATCACACTGTACCCCCACCCTATAGATTATATATCACACTGTACCCCCACCCTATAGATTATATGACACCCTGTACCCCCACCCTATAGATTATATGACACACTGTACCCCCACCCTATAGATTATATATCACACTGTACCCCACCCTATAGATTATATAACACCCTGTACCCCACCCTATAGATTATATAACACCCTGTACCCCCACCCTATAGATTATATGTCACACTGTACCCTCACCCTATAGATTATATAACACCCTGTACCCCCACCATATAGATTATATGACACACTGTACCCCCACCCTATAGATTATATAACACACTGTACCCCACCCTATAGATTATATAACACCCTGTACCCCCACCCTATAGATTATATGACACCCTGTACCCCCACCCTATAGATTATATGACACACTGTACCCCACCCTATAGATTATATATCACACTGTACCCCCGCCCTATAGATTATATGACACACTGTACCCCACCCTATAGATTATATGTCACACTGTACCCCCACCCTATAGATTATATGTCACACTGTACCCCCACCCTATAGATTATATGTCACACTGTACCCCCACCCTATAGATTATATGTCACACTGTACCCCCACCCTATAGATTATATATCACACTGTACCCCCGCCCTATAGATTATATGACACACTGTACCCCCACCCTATAGATTATATGTCACACTGTACCCCCACCCTATAGATTATGTATCACACTGTACCCCACCCTATAGATTATATAACACCCTGTACCCCCACCCTATAGATTATATGTCACACTGTACCCCCACCCTATAGATTATATGACACACTGTACCCCCACCCTATAGATTATATAACACACTGTACCCCACCCTATAGATTATATGTCACACTGTACTCCCACCCTATAGATTATATGACACACTGTACCCCCACCCTATAGATTATATGTCACACTGTACCCCACCCTATAGATTATATGACACCCTGTACCCCCACCCTATAGATTATATGACACACTGTACCCCACCCTATAGATTATATATCACACTGTACCCCACCCTATAGATTATATGTCACACTGTACCCCCTCCCTATAGATTATATGTCACACTGTACCCCCACCCTATAGATTATATATCACACTGTATCAACACCCTATAGATTATATGACACACTGTACCCCACCCTATAGATTATATATCACACTGTACCCCACCCTATAGATTATATGTCACACTGTACCCCCTCCCTATAGATTATATGTCACACTGTACCCCCACCCTATAGATTATATATCACACTGTACCCCCACCCTATAGATTATATATCACACTGTACCCCTGCCCTATAGATTATATGACACACTGTACCCCCACCCTATAGATTATATGTCACACTGTACCCCCACCCTATAGATTATATGTCACACTGTACCCCACCCTATAGATTATATATCACACTGTACCCCCGCCCTATAGATTATATGACACACTGTACCCCCACCCTATAGATTATATGTCACACTGTACCCCCACCCTATAGATTATATGTCACACTGTACCCCCACCCTATAGATTATATGACACACTGTACCCCCACCCTATAGATTATATAACACACTGTACCCCCACCCTATAGATTATATGACACACTGTACCCCCACCCTATAGATTATATGTCACACTGTACCCCCACCCTATAGATTATATGTCACACTGTACCCCACCCTATAGATTATATGACACCCTGTACCCCACCCTATAGATTATATGACACCCTGTACCCCACCCTATAGATTATATGTCACACTGTACCCCCACCCTATAGATTATATATCACACTGTACCCCACCCTATAGATTATATAACACCCTGTACCCCACCCTATAGATTATATAACACCCTGTACCCCCACCCTATAGATTATATGTCACACTGTACCCTCACCCTATAGATTATATAACACCCTGTACCCCCACCATATAGATTATATGACACACTGTACCCCCACCCTATAGATTATATAACACACTGTACCCCACCCTATAGATTATATAACACCCTGTACCCCCACCCTATAGATTATATGACACCCTGTACCCCCACCCTATAGATTATATGACACACTGTACCCCACCCTATAGATTATATATCACACTGTACCCCCGCCCTATAGATTATATGACACACTGTACCCCACCCTATAGATTATATGTCACACTGTACCCCCACCCTATAGATTATATGTCACACTGTACCCCCACCCTATAGATTATATGTCACACTGTACCCCCACCCTATAGATTATATGTCACACTGTACCCCCACCCTATAGATTATATATCACACTGTACCCCCGCCCTATAGATTATATGACACACTGTACCCCCACCCTATAGATTATATGTCACACTGTACCCCCACCCTATAGATTATGTATCACACTGTACCCCACCCTATAGATTATATAACACCCTGTACCCCCACCCTATAGATTATATGTCACACTGTACCCCCACCCTATAGATTATATGACACACTGTACCCCCACCCTATAGATTATATAACACACTGTACCCCACCCTATAGATTATATGTCACACTGTACTCCCACCCTATAGATTATATGACACACTGTACCCCCACCCTATAGATTATATGTCACACTGTACCCCACCCTATAGATTATATGACACCCTGTACCCCCACCCTATAGATTATATGACACACTGTACCCCACCCTATAGATTATATATCACACTGTACCCCACCCTATAGATTATATGTCACACTGTACCCCCTCCCTATAGATTATATGTCACACTGTACCCCCACCCTATAGATTATATATCACACTGTATCAACACCCTATAGATTATATGACACACTGTACCCCACCCTATAGATTATATATCACACTGTACCCCACCCTATAGATTATATGTCACACTGTACCCCCTCCCTATAGATTATATGTCACACTGTACCCCCACCCTATAGATTATATATCACACTGTACCCCCACCCTATAGATTATATATCACACTGTACCCCTGCCCTATAGATTATATGACACACTGTACCCCCACCCTATAGATTATATGTCACACTGTACCCCCACCCTATAGATTATATGTCACACTGTACCCCACCCTATAGATTATATATCACACTGTACCCCCGCCCTATAGATTATATGACACACTGTACCCCCACCCTATAGATTATATGTCACACTGTACCCCCACCCTATAGATTATATGTCACACTGTACCCCCACCCTATAGATTATATGACACACTGTACCCCCACCCTATAGATTATATAACACACTGTACCCCCACCCTATAGATTATATGACACACTGTACCCCCACCCTATAGATTATATGTCACACTGTACCCCCACCCTATAGATTATATGTCACACTGTACCCCACCCTATAGATTATATGACACCCTGTACCCCACCCTATAGATTATATGACACCCTGTACCCCACCCTATAGATTATATGTCACACTGTACCCCCACCCTATAGATTATATGACACACTGTACCCCCACCCTATAGATTATATAACACACTGTACCCCACCCTATAGATTATATGACACACTGTACCCCCACCCTATAGATTATATAACACACTGTACCCCACCCTATAGATTATATATCACACTGTACCCCCACCCTATAGATTATATAACACACTGTACCCCCACCCTATAGATTATATGACACCCTGTACCCCCACCCTATAGATTATATAACACACTGTACCCCCACCCTATAGATTATATGACACCCTGTACCCCACCCTATAGATTATATGACACACTGTACCCCCACCCTATAGATTATATGTCACACTGTATCCCCACCCTATAGATTATATGTCACACTGTACCCCCACCCTATAGATTATATAAATATGTCACACTTTACCCTCACCCTATAGATTATATGACACCCTGTACCCCACCCTATAGATTATATGACACCCTGTACCCCACCCTATAGATTATATGTCACACTGTACCCCCACCCTATAGATTATATGACACCCTGTACCCCACCCTATAGATTATATGACACCCTGTACCCCACCCTATAGATTATATGACACCCTGTACCCCACCCTATAGATTATATGACACACTATACCCCCACCCTATAGATTATATGTCACACTGTACCCCCACCCTATAGATTATATGACACCCTGTACCCCACCCTATAGA
>NC_079195.1:235758909-235803125 GCF_029499605.1 Hyla sarda
TATATATATATGTAGATCTCCTCTCCTCTGTATATATATATATATATATATATATATCTCCTCTCCTCTGTAAATATATATATATATATATATATATATAGATCTCCTCTCCTCTGTATATATATATATATATATATAGATAGATCTCCTCTCCTCTGTATATATATATATATATATATATATATAGATCTCCTCTCCTCTGTATATATATATATATATATATATTGCAGTAACACAGGTTTTGCTATACACGTTTATTCCCTTTGTGTATATATATAGATCTCCTCTCCTCTGTATATATATATAGATCTCCTCTCCTCTGTGTATATATATATAGATCTCCTTTCCTCTGTATATATATAGATCTCCTCTCCTCTGTATATATATATATATCTCCTCTCCTCTGTATATATATATATAGATCTCCTCTCCTCTGTATATATATATATATATATATATAGATCTCCTCTCCTCTGTGTATATATATATATATAGATCTCCTCTCCTCTGTATATATATATAGATCTCCTCTCCTCTGTGTATATATATTGCAGTAACACAGGTTTTGCTATACACATGTTTATTCCCTTTGTGTGTATATATATATATATATAGATCTCCTCTCCTCTCTATATATATATATATAGATCTCCTCTCCTCTATATATATATATATATATATAGATCTCCTCTCCTCTGTATATATATATATAGATCTCCTCTCCTCTGTATATATATATAGATCTCCTCTCCTCTGTATATATATATATATTGCAGTAACACAGGTTTTGCTATACACATGTTTATTCCCTTTGTGTGTATTGGAACTAAACCAAAAAAGGAGGAAAAAAAGCAAATTGTAGATAATGTCACCAAACTCCAAAAATGGTCCGGACACAATTATTGGCACCCTTAAAGGGGTATTCCAGGAAAAAAACTTTTTTTATATATCAACTGGCTCCAGAAAGTTAAACAGATTTGTAAATTACTTCTATTAAAACATCTTAATCCTTCCAATAACTATCAGCTGCTGAAGTTGAATTGTTGTTTTCTGTCTGGCAACAGTGCTCTCTGCTGACATCTCTGCTTATCTTGGGAACTGCACAGAGTAGAAGAGGTTTGCTATGGGGATTTGCTTCTACTTTGGACAGTTCCGAGACACGTGTCATCAGAGAGTGCTTAGACAGAAAAGAACAACTCCACTTCAGCAGCTAAAAAGTACTGAAAGTATTAAGATTTTTAAAAGAAGTAATTTACAAATCTGTTTATCTTTCTGGAGCCAGTTGATATATAAAATAATTTTTTTTCCTGGATAACCCCTTTAAGGTGAAAAAGGGCTCAGTCCTTAAGGGGTTAAAGCGACAGTGCACTCAAATCATCTTAAAGTGATAGCGCACTCAAAGAGATCTACAGGATGTCAGCGCCAAGCTCTTCAGATCAACCAGGCGACTGTGCCCCGAACAACGGGAGCTCCAGCGGTCGGTTAGGGTTCTGCTTGTAGTCCATGTCAACAACGTGGGGGTTCCAGCGTCAGCACCAGTGTTCTTGAGGAATCCTGTCCTCCCTACCTACAACGGAGACCCATTCACCCTGAGGGATTTCAAGGAGAAGATTCAGAGTTTGTCTTTTACTCTCTCCCTCCTTATCAACAGGTACAGCTGCTCACAGGACAACTACAAGGACCAGCACTAGAGGAAGTCTGCACATGGCCAGCTTCTGAGAAGGCGACGGTAGAGCAGACCTTCGAAGGACTGTGCCAGGTATTTGAGTCACACTCTCTATCAGAGGTAAGTCTCCGGCTGTATGAAAGGCGACAGAAACCAGGTGAGACTCAGAGCTTATGCCGTAGCCCTACAGAATGCACTAGAGACTGTCCAAAAGATAGATGGTATAACTCCCGAGCAGGGCAACAAGGTGTTAATGGACAGATTTATTGATGGGGCTCATAATAAGTGGGACAAAGCTCAGTACAAAACCCCAGTCTGTCCTTCCCCGCTTTTAAGAGGCTGGCTATTCAGGTCATCGAGTCCGGGACTGAGTCACAAGAAAATGTGCCCCTGTCCCAGAGCCCCTAGGGGCAGTAGCTGGACCCATACCACCACCACCGGCTCCCGCCCCAGTGTTCACTACCCTACCAGTCGCTACAACCTCAGAATTTCAGTGTGTTAAACAGGACATTGAACAATTGACTCAGGCTGTGAAGGAGCTTGCCAGTCGGGCCGCTCGCCCTGACCGTGAAACGCCCCTAAATTGGAAACTTGTCTCCACTCCCCATAATGTTAACCCCCGCAATCCTCCGCCCAATAGGCCCTCGAGGACTCAAAGACCCTTCTGTACTTATTACAATAAATCTGGATATTGGAAAATGCAATGTTGGGATTTAAACGGATTTCCCTTGAGGTCGCGGACCGCCCTCAGGAAAACAGTTACCAGGTCCAGACCCAGAACGACCTAAGTCAGGACTCTCACTTTATGTCGCCCCCTGCTCCTATGTAAAGATCATTGGAGAAGGTGTACAATTGGAGGCGTTGATAGATACAGGATCACAAGTGTATACTATACCTAAAGATGTTGTTTATAAGTACTGGAATGCTAATTTGTTGTGTGAACCTGACAATGTTGATTTTAGGGTAGTAGCAGTTAATGGGAAACCAATGCCCAGGCATGGATACTGGGAGCCCACTGTCCAGTTGGGGAAACATGTACTTAGAGGGCAAGGAGTGATTGTAACTAATGTGTCTGATAAGGGATCTGCAGTGTTTATATTGGGGATGAATATTATGAAACACTGTTTTTGCTGAAATTGTTGGTTCTTTGCATGCCTCTCTCCCCTACATGTCCCCTTCAGGCCAGCGGGCTGCGCAGCACCAATTAAAGGTCAGGAGCAGAAATTTGCCAACCAGCAAGGTGAAATCTGCAGAGGTCGAATCCAGGACATCAGGTCGGTGACCTTACAACCTAACACAGAGATTATCATCTGGTGCCGTGCACGTCCTGGAGTAAGAAACAAGGATTATCAAGCCCTGCTAGAGCCTATGCAGATCATCCCCTAGTCCAGGCCGCAAGAAGCCTTGTCACAGTTACCAATGGGAGAGTTCCAGTCCGGCTAGTCAATCTGTCTTATGTTGCTACAGTCTTACCTAAATACACCCCAGTCGCCCAGCTGTATCTTCTAGAGTTAAGGGACATCTTAACAGAACGCAAGGTTGCCCAACAGTGGGCAGTCCAAGTGACTCCGGGATCTGCTGCAAATTCCCCTGAGCCCTGGATGGCTCAACTCCAAGTGGGAGACGAGACCACTCCGAGAGATCAGGTCAGTGGAGTCATCAATGTCGCCAAGAGGTACCACGAGGCTTTCAGTAAACACCCCACAGACTTTGGACATACGTCCATGATCCAGCACAGGATCCTGACAGGCGACAGCCCACCTTAGCAAAGAAAGACACCATCCTCCGATTGAGCCAGGCATGTATCAAACCTTTAAGAAGATGTTGGTTGACATGAAGGACACTGACGTAATTCAAAAGAGTCAGAGTCCCTGGCCGGCGCTCCTTCTCTTGGTCAAGAAGAAAGATGGGACCATCGGTTTTTGTGTCCACTACAGGAAACTGAACAATGTCACACATAAGGACGCTTATCCCCTTTCAAGAATGGAAGAGTCACTTACAGCCCTCGGGTTGGCTGCTTACTTCTCCACCTTGGACTTAACCAGTGGGTATTGGCAACTGCCTATGGCCGTGGAAGACCGAGAGAAGAAGACCGAGAGAAGACAGCCTTCGTGACACCCATGGGACTGTTCAAATTCAAGAGTATGCGGTTTGGGCTGTGCAATGCCCCTGCTACTTTCCAGCGTCTGATGGAGCGATGCCTGGTTCATCTAAACTTTCAAAGTGTCCTGTTGTACCTAGATTATGTCATCGTGTACTCCAAGTCCTACCAGGAGCACCTTAGTCACCTGTCAGACGTCTTCCAAGTCCTGATCAAGCATGGGCTGAAGATTAAGCCATCAAGGTGTCATCTGCTTAACTCCTTAAATGTGCACTGTCATGAAATAATTTTTTTTATATGTTTTAGTACTTAAGTACTACAACATATCTCTAATGTACAATGTGGTGGTCGCCGCCCGGTGCTGCGCCATTTTATGCTAGGGACGTTAGGGACCCACTCTGGATAGGTGGCCTTGACGTGGCGAGTGGGCTGGTACTTTTTGATCAAAAATGTATACTAACAACCTGTTAGTTTTTGATATTATGCTGAGAAGCAATCAGATCATTATACAAGGTTGTAGATGTGCGACCATGTCTGTTTTTCTACCCGAATTCACACTGTGATTTCTATCCCCTCCTTTTTCTTTGTTTCAACATGTGCTGCACTCTTCCCCACCCCCTCAGCCCAACCCTATATAAGCAGTAGTTAGCTGCACATGGGCCATTTCTTTCCTAGCTGCCTCCCAGTCTGACTGGGAGAGCATGGTAAGTGAGCTATTACATCCCTGTTCACACTGGTGTGGTGCCGTGCGGTGTCCGTTGCTGCCGTGGCGCCGTGTCTGCGGGGGGGTGCGGCCCATAGACTGGTTTGAGTGGCATTGGGGCTGCTCTGCCGGTGGGTCGTTCCCCCTGTGGGCATTGGCGTCGCGGCGGTGGTGGTCGCCGCCCGGTGCTGCGCCATTTTATGCTAGGGACGTTAGGGACCCACTCTAAATAGGTGGCCTTGACGTGGCGAGTGGGCTTGTACTTTTTGATCAAAAATGTATACTAACAACCTGTTAGTTTTTGATATTATGCTGAGAAGCAATCAGATCATTATACAAGGTTGTAGATGTGCGACCATGTCTGTTTTTCTACCCGAATTCATATCTCTAATGTACTTTCATTAAAAAAAGTGATTTTAAAGCAGTTTAAAATCACTTTTACATTCGGCCACTAGGGGTCGCCCTCCTAGTGGCCGAATGCATTCGGCAGGGAGGTCACTACAGAATTTCGACTCATTTAAGCCTGGCCAGGCGGGAGCGAGTGCTTTGAAGGAAGTGGATGCGCGCAGGCTCCCAGGGACAAGGTAAAGTATTATGCCGGGGGGGTTGCGTGTTCACCTATACAGTATGCCTCCAGTTTCCCCACTACAACTCCCAGCATGCCCTGACAGCCAATAGATGTCAGGGCAAGCTGGGAGTTGTAGTGGGGAAACAGCTGGAGGCACCCTGTATAGGTGAACTAAGGGCGGAAGTGTCGGCCCCAGCAGGCATCAGTGACGTTGTGCCTGCTGGGGAAGTCTGCCTGGTAGTGAGCACACTACCAGGCAGACAAAAAGGCATTTTTAATATGTAAAAAAAATAAATTAAAGGCAGGGAGGGTGTTAGGGATAGATGGGTAATAGGTAGGGACAGAAAAAAGAAAAAAGGGATGGTGGGAGCTACCCTTTAAGGACTTAGGGCGTACCTGTACGTCATGAGTCCGCTCCTGCACTATAACGCGGAGCCACAGCGTGGCTCTGCATCATAGCGGGTCGGCTAATAGCGCACGGCACTGATCGCGGTGCTGAGAGCTATTAACCCTTTAGGCGCGGCGTTCAAAGTTGAACACCGCGTTTAAACTTAAAGTAAAACATTGCTGGTTAGCTCAGGGGGGCTGTTTGGGATCGCTGTGGCGAAATTGCGGCATCCCGAAGAGTTCTAGGACATCAGGAGGGTCCCTTACCTTGCCTCCTGTTGTCCGATCACCGAATGACTACTCAGTGCCTGAGATCCAGGCATGAGCAGTCAAGCAGCAGAATCATTGATCAATGGTTTCCTATGAGAAACCATTTATCAATGTAAAAGATCAGTGTGTGCAGTGTTATAGCCCCCTATGGGAAAACAATGATCAGTGTGTCCAGTGTTATAGTCTCCTATGGGATAACAATGATCTGTGTGTGCAGTGTTATAGTCTCCTATGGGATAACAATGATCAGTGTGTGCAGTGTTATATTCTCCTATGGGATAACAATGATCAGTGTGTGCAGTGTTGTAGTCTCCGATGGGATAAGAATGATCAGTGTGTGCAGTGTTATAGTCTCATGGGATAACAATGATCAGTTTGTGCAGTGTTATAGTCTCCTGTGGGATAACAATGATCAGTGTGTGTAGTGTTATGGTCTCTTATATATAACACTGCAAAAACAAAGTTAATAAAGATCATGTAACCCCTTCCCTAATAAAAGTTTGAATCCCCCCCCCTTTTCCCATTTAAAAAAAAAAGTTATAAATAAAAATAATCATGTGGTATAGCCGCATGCAGAAATGTCCGATTTATAAAAATATATAATTAATTAAACCGCACAGTCAATGGCGTACGCACACAAAAATTCCAGAGTCCAAAATAGCGTATTTTTGGTCACTTTTTATATCATGAAAAAATTAATAAAAAGCGATCAATAAGTCCGATCAATACAAAAATGGTACCGCTAAAAACTTCAGAACACGGTGCAAAAAATAAGCCCTCATACCACACCATACGCGGAAAAATAAAAAAGTTATAGGGGTCAGAAAATGAGAATTTTAAACGTATACATTTTCCTGCATGTAGTTATGATTTTTTTCTGAAGTACGACAAATGCAAACCTATATAAGTAGGGGATCATTTTAATCGTATGGACCTACAGAATAAAGATAAGGTGTCATTTTTACTGAAAAATGTACTGCATAGAAACGGAAGCCCCAAAAAATTACAAAATTGTGTTTTTTCTTCAATTTTGTCGCACAATGATTTTTTTTCCCGCTTCGCCATAGCTTATTGGATAAAATGACTGATGCCATTACAAAGTAGAATGAGTGGCGCAAAAAAAAATAAGCCTCATATGGATTTTTTGCTGCAAAATTGAAAGGGTTCTGATTTTTTAAAGGTAAGGAGGAAAAAAGGAAAGTGCAAAAAACGGAAAAACCCTAAGTCCTTAAGGGGTTAAACCTCCGGTACACGGGTCATGTTGTCAGAGGGAGTCCAGCCTAATCCTGAGAAGGTAGAGATTGTTAAGAACTGGCTAACCCCGCGCACAGTGAAAGACGTCAGGAGCTTCCTGGGATTTCCGCTTCATTCCCCATTTCGCTCAGATTGCAGAACCCCTCACGGCTCTACTCAGGGGTACGGCGAAGGAGAACTACAGTGGAAGACTACCTGTTGAGTAGGCCGAAGAGCAAGAGACAGCGTTCAGAGCTCTTAAACACCTGTTGACAGAACAACCCATTCTGACGTATCCAGACTACAGTCAGCCATTCCGGTTGTATACTGATGCCAGCTTTGAAGGTCTGGGAGCTGTCCTGTCCCAAGTTCTAGAAGGGCAAGAGTAAGTGATAGCCTATGCCAGTTGTAATCTGCGAGGAGCAGAGAAGAATGATGCCAACTATAGCTCCTTCAAGCTGGAACTCCTCACCCTCGTATGGGCTGTAACTGAAAAGTTTAAAGACTACTTGGCTGCCACGCCATTCACTATCTACACGGATAATAACCCGTTGGCCCATCTGAATACTGCCAAACTGGGTGCCATCGAGCAGCTTTGGGCCTCAAGATTGGCCAACTACAACTTCACCATCAAGTATAGAAGCGGCAAGTCAAATGTCAGCGCCGATGTATTGTCTCGAATGACCCCCGGCAAAGAACCACCTGTCGAGGACCAGTGGGAAGACGTGGAGATGCCCCCATTTTACCAGAGGTTCATGAGTCAGAATACTGTGACCACCCTTGAAGGGGGTGAACCCAGGTCCGAGAAGGTCCAGGAAGACCTATACACCTGGAAGACTCTACAAGATGAAAGTTGAGTCATGGGGGATCTGTTGGACTCAATATGACACACGTGTAGGGCAATATACTGCTAGCAGCACGCCAACTAAAAATATCTCATGAAGTGAGCGACTTTAAAAGACATGACTCACGGGACCTTCATTTTAAATAGTGGAAAACAGCAGCATTTTCGGTATGTTCACCAGTCATGGCACAACGTCACCAGTCATGGCACAATGCATGAATAAGGGGGTCTGCTCCTGAAACGTTGTGCCATGACTGGTGAACATACTGAAAAGGCTGCTGTTTTCCACTATTTAAAATGAAGGTCCTGTGAGACTATCTATGTGCAATAAGGATAAAGAAAATAAAGTCGGAAGAATTTCCATTTCAAGAAACGTGAGTCATGTCTTTTAAAGTCGCTCACTTCATGAGATATTTTTAGTTGGCGTGCTGCTAGCAGTATATTGCCCTACACGTGTGTTATATTGAAGCTGTTAAGAGGAGTTGGATGGAGCTCTGAATTTACGGGCATTTCATTTATATGCAACTTTCTAATTTGAGACTGAACTGTTACATTGTGCATTAGAAGGATCTGTTGCATTACCTTCTGATGAAAAAGGTACCAACTGTCTACGCCGGGCCCAGTGTGACTAAAATTTTAAATGTCTGTGGTGACAGAGGAAGCAACTGTTCGTGCACAAGGGACTGTTGTACTGAAACTCTTTGGATCCGCTTTCTGGTGATCGACTTCATCAGATTCTGGTTCCCCGAAGAGACGTGACGATGGTCCTTAACGCATACCATGATCAGTCGGGACACTTTGGAGTCCACAAGACCGAGGCTACTGTTAGATGAAGGTTCTATTGGATTGGGATACGGAGCGACATTGAGAAATGTCTGCAACGTCACCAAGAGCGGCCGCAAAGACGCAAGAGCACCCCTCCATTCCATTCAGAGTGAAAGGCTTAACCAGTTGGTCGCGCTAGACCATGTCAAGTTGTCTCCTACCCGGTCCGGGTACACTTATGTTCTCACCATGGTGGATCACTACTCCAAGTGGGTTGTTGTAGTGCCCGTTAAAGACCTCACAGCCAAAACCAGGGCCCAGATGTTCTTCTCCCATTTGGTGCAAATCATTGAGTGTCCGGAGTCTTTCCTAATGGACCAAGGAACGGCCTTTGAGGCCCAATTGCTTACCACCCTCAAGGGAACGGGCTCTGTGAGCGCATCAATCAAGTTTTTATCCACATGCTGCAAGCCTCGTCTGTGTCAAGGCACGAAGAGTGGGCCCGGTTGTTACCTGAATTGCTGGAAATTTAGAATAACACAGTCCACTGTCCTACTGGATACACCCCGTTCTACTTGATGACGGGCTGACAGAGGCAGCTACAAAAAGACCAGACGTTTGGACTTCATGCTCCCTTCAACAACTCTCTGAAAGCTTCTATGGAGTGGGTCTCTGACCACCAAAGAAGGATCCAGGAGGCAAAAGAGATTGTCAGTAAAAAGATGGGCAAGGCTCAGCAAAGGCCACAGCAAGACTACAACCGTCACGCTTCCGCCAAACCTCTCCAGTTAGGCGACAAGGAGAATTCAGATAGGAAGCCAGAAGTCAAGTTGCCGGGTATACAAGGGAATAAGGAAATGCTAGCTACTCAGGTAATGACTGCTTTCACAGGCATCTTCCCAGTGACTGATGCCTGGTAATATAGGGAGATGCACATGTGGTCCATCAGTAGCTAGCCACTCAGACAGCAGGGCGTAACCCGGCAACCTTGCAACAACACCTTGTCAGCACCTGTTAACACTGCTGGTGCTGACAGTACCCCACCCCCTTTTAAGAGGGGCCACCGGACCCTTAAAACTGGGTCTAGGTTTGTCTGGGTGAGAATTGTGGAATTTCTTAATTAAAGTGGTCACATGGACAAAAGAGGCCGGAACCCACGATCTCTCCTCCGGACCATAACCTTTCCAATGAACTAAGTACTGGACAGAATTCTGTACCCTTCTGCTATCCAATATTCTAGCGACCTCATACTCAAGCTCTCTGTCAACCTCAACCGGAGGAGGCAGACTCGGGACTGGAGACTGAGTAGGAACAGAACGTTTTAACAAGGAGCAATGGACACATTATGAATCTTAAAAGAAGATGGTCATTTTAATCTGTAACTCACAGGATTAATAACTTCAATTACCTCATAAGGTCGAATGAACCTAGATGCCAGTTTCTTAGACGGAACCTTGAGACGAAGATTTTTCCGTAGACAACCACACTTTATCACCAACTTTACATTTTATGCCACAAGTACGTCTCTTGTCGGACGATTTATTTTGTAGTACTTGGGCCTTTTCCAGGTTCTTCTGAATCTGAGCCCAAACTGTGCACAGTTTACTCATAGTGGTGTTGACCTCAGGGTTATCCCTATCAGTATAGGTACAGGGTCTCTTAGGAATAGATAATGGACACAGCTCCCCCTGCAGGACGAATCCGAGGAGTCTTAGCTCGGGCACACACATCACAAGAAGCAACAAAAGCTTTCACATCCCTGTTCAGGGTTGACCACCAAAATCTCTTTTTAAGCAATCTCCTTGTACCATGGATACCAGGATGACCTGTTAACAGCAAACAATGAGATTCCTCGATTATACGGAGGCGAAACCGATTAGGTACAAAGATTTTGCCTCTAGGAATCTCTGGAGGAACCAAACTCAAAATTTCCGATGTTAAATCGGCAGATACTGCAGAGATAACCGCACCTTCTGGAAGAATAGTCTCAGGATTAGAGTCTATAGGCTGAGAAGCGCTGAAACTTCGAGACAAGGCATCAGGTAAAAGTTCAATAGCACAGACATAATCTCGGTGTGGGGGCAAAGCAGAGGAGGCCTCCTCAGAAAAAACGTCACAAAAATCTGAAATAAATTCGGGTTGAATACTTTTACCCACACCGAGAGTAGCAAGAGAGACGGTAATGCATTTGTTAGAACACTCAGATCCCCACTTGATAAGTTCCCCTGAGGTCCAATCAAAAACAGGGTTATGATTTCTTAACCAGGGTAAAGCCAGAATCAGATCTACAGACAAATTTTTAAGAACAAAAAAGGTGATTTTTTCAAAATGCATAGAACCGACCAATAATCCCACTTCGGGAGTAGAAAAACTGACACAACCCCCTGACAAGAGTGAATTCTACACTCCAGAAATGGGAATCGGGTCCAACCATCTCAAAGGTAAATTTAAAGACTTCATAAATTTTAGATCCACAAAATTAGCAGCAGAACCAGAATCAACAAAAGCTTTACCAAATATTTTTCTCTTTTGAAAACATATTTGCACTGGTAACAAAATTTTTGAAGATAAATTCGGAGGTACCTGTGCGCCTAAATGACCTCCCTGATTGTCATTTAGGCGCTGGCGTTTGACGCAATTCTGGAACCGATGTCCTTCGTCTCCACAAAAGAAACATGTGCTTTTCTTCCGAATGGATTTTCTCTGCTGAGGGGGGAAATTTCCCAATCTATAGGTTCCTCGGAAGAGACATGAGGGACAGGAAAAGAAGGAAACATGGAGGAAGGAGAGTGAGGAACAGAAATAAAAGTCCGCTCTCAATCTCTTTCTTTCATACGTCTGTCAGGTCTATAGCTAATGTCATGGCTTGTTCTAATGAGTCAGGTGATGGATAACTTACAAAAGCATCCTTAATAGCGTCAGATAATCCTAGTCTGAACTGACACCTAAGGGCTGGATCATTCCAACCCAAAGCTGTGCACCACGTCCGAAAATTTGCACAGTACTCCTCTGCTGTTCTCTTTCCCTGCTTAAGACTGACTAGCTGCGATTCTGCAAAGGCTGCACGGTCTGGATCATCATAAAGAAGGCCCAAAGCAGAAAAGAAATCATCCACTGAACTTAATTCAGGAGCTGAGGAAGGTAAGGAGAAGGCCCACTCTTCAGGGTCTCCTTACAACAAAGACAATATAAATCCTACTCTCTGGTCCTCTGTGCTAGTAGACTGTGGTCTCATGTGAAAATATAGCTTACAATTCTCTCTGAAGACAACACATTTTTTTCTGACACCTGAAAAACGGTCAGGAAGATTAATTTTAGGGTCACTTGAAACAGCTGGAGGACAGACCACTGACTGACCATTAGCTGTCTCCTGAGCCTTAACCCTCTCAGCAAGAGATTGTACTAACTGGGTTAATCCCTGCATTTGCTCTACTAAAGCAGTCATTTCTTCCATCATAGCAGATGCAGGTAGTAGTTTGGGCCTGTGAAAATGTCACGTATGGGCAGGGAAGGAGTGCTCGCTAAGCTCACCCGCGCCCCTGTCCCTGCCTACTTGTCCGCCTATCCTAAATGATAGGCCGGCAACTGGTCGACAATCCCTTCCTAAATAAGTGAGGGGAGTCAAATGTCAAAACAATAAAATACAATCCTGTCAGTTGTCAGGAGCAACAGGGAAACAAGCAACTAACAAAGACAAACTAAACATACACACATAAAGTCAATGTCAGTCAAACCGAGTCTAGTCAGAAGTGGGAAGAGGTGCCGAATCGCTATAACCAAAGAGAATTCAGATATGAAGCCAGAAGTCAAGTTGCCGGGTATACAAGGGAATAAGGGAATGCTAGCTACTCGGGTAATGACTGCTTTCACAGGCATCTTCCCAGTGACTGATGCCTGGTAATATAGGGAGATGCACATGTGGTCAATCAGTAGCTAGCCACTCAGACAGCAGGGCGTAACCCGGCAACCTTACAACAACACCTTGTCAGCACCTGTTAACCCTGCTGGTGCTGACAACCAGCTCCAACTCTGGAATTTAATAATCATGACGCCCCTATCACTTCAGTCGTGACAAGAGCTCCCGAAGAAGGATGTGTTCCTGACTTGCAAGAGGTGGTGCTGTGCAGATCCCAATGGTCTACCCAGGGTCAGCTACCCAAGAGATACAAAGACGAATCCATGTACAGTTTAGTACCACACATAGTCCCTAAGTACAAATAGTCGTGTACACATATCAGTCATGTCACTAGGGCTGTAAAACTATCATATGTAATTTTCTTGTGTCCACGTTCTCAGGATACTTTGCTGGCCAGAAGGTATTCCTATACCAGCAACGCACGTAACTAAAAAGTCTAAGGTAACAAGTGTCAAGCGTTGTCTAGAAAATGTCTAGCTTAATTATAGCTAAAGTGTTCTGGGGAGAAGTGTGTCATGCCAAGGGACCCCAGTAGCCAAGGCATTGGAAATAAAGCCTCAGGCAACCCAATCTGCCACCATTCTGTCTCTAAAGTAAATATTCAGTTATATACATATGTATAGTTGTCATATGTATAGTCATAGTCATGATAAATGTTCATAAGTAATGTTTATAACATAGTCATAAGTATGTTGTTATCGATATATAGTCCTGATTCTCCAATAGTCCTACAGTTATAAAGTTATCAGTTGTCAGGGCATGTATGGACATTTATACAGAGACTCTTTGTCATCATCCATTCTTTTCAAGCACAGCCTAGATATGGACGTTAAGTGTAATGCCCTAGGACTGCATGCGGCCCCGTGGCCACTTCGCTCCTCCGCCCTCTAGGAATGACAGGCAGAGTCCCTGCATGTCCTTGGGGCTCTCCTGCAGCAAATCCCATAATATATACAAGTTATGTGTAGTTATGTATTATTAGTGTAATATACCTTTAAATCTTTGTACCACATGATTGTAATGTTACCCAGAGAACCCCAGTGACCAGGTGACCTCCCTCATATATACACATACTTACACCTGCCGCCTCCGGATCCCCTCCGCCACGTAGATAATACATACACACATCCTTCTAGCTTACTCACATCTGTCATACATTCACACATACACACACACACATCATACACCCGCCGCGCCCCCCCCCCCCCCCACACGCATAATACATACATACAAATCATATATACACATACATACACCTGCTGCCTTCGGATCCCCTCCGCCACACAGATAATAGATACACACATCATTCTAGCTTACTCACATCTGTCATACATTCACACATACACACACACACATCATACAATCGCCGTGCCCCCCCCCCACACACGCATAATACATACATACAAATCATATGTACACATACATACACCTGCCACCTTCGGATCCCCTCCACCACGCAGATAATACATACACACATCCTTCTAGCTTACTCACATCTGTCATACATTCACACACACACACACACACACATCATACACCCGCTGCGCCCCCCCCCACACACGCATAATACATACATACAAATCATATATACACATACATACACCTGCCACCTTCGGATCCCCTCCACCACGCAGATAATACACACACACATCCTTCTAGCTTACACACATCTGTCATACATACACATACATCATTCATGCACATCATACATAC
Source organism: Hyla sarda (assembly GCF_029499605.1). Classification (NCBI taxonomy): domain Eukaryota; kingdom Metazoa; phylum Chordata; class Amphibia; order Anura; family Hylidae; genus Hyla; species Hyla sarda. The sequence goes on from NC_079195.1 coordinate 235,773,076, forward strand.
ACATGCCGCCTCCAGACACCAAACTCCTCTTACACATATAATACATACACATACATCCACACACAGCATACATACACCCGCCACCTCCGGATCCCCCCCTGCGTGCATAATACATACACAGAGGCATAGCCTGTAGCTTCTGGGCCCCCATGCAAAATCTCCAACAGTGCCCCATATGCCAATTATATTACTGGTCTCTAATGGGGAAGATGTACTTTGGGGCCCCCTCAGGCACCAGGGCCCAGATGCGACTGCTACCTCTACAGCTACACCCCTGCACATACACATCTATCATCCATCCTTTTAGCTTACACACATCTGTCATACATACACACATCATACATACATACATCTTGCTTACACACACATATATCATTCATTAGATACATACACACATCATACATAAACATGCATTATATATATATATATATATATATATATATCATACATACACACACACACATTATACATACCAATGCCGCCTCCGGACCCCAAATCTCCCCCCCCCCCCTCCCGTCCTTGGCCTCCTCAACTGCGGCCACCATGAAGGTCAGCACCGAGGCTTGTTGCTGATCGGGTCCAGTGGAGGCAGTTCTGCGCTCACCGCCAGGATTTTTCCGATCCCTGCCGCCAGAGCCCTAAGGCAGCTGCTTTAGTTTCCTTAGGCTAGCCTGCCTCTAGGTGTCAGCACAGCTTCATTCCTAGACTGGTTTCTCTTAATAGAGCACGGGCTCTATTCACACCCTGACGTGTCCATGGGCCCCATACATGCAGTGTGGGCCACAAGAGTGTATGGTGGGTTTATGATTTTGTACCTTTATGAGTCTGACACTATCTATATAGTCAGACTCAGTAAAAAAAACATATACTGCACAGTATTGGTGTCAGCGAATACTAACAGCTATGTAAAGGAGTTACACAGACCTGACAGCAGCGCAGACAGCTATGTGAAGGAGTTGATGTCCCAGTGCGGGATATGCATCTCACAGTCCTATCAGCTTGAGTCCCTGCACATCCCCAGCGCTCACTTGCATTGTACCCCTATGGTCTGTATAATTGTATATTATGTGTAAAGGACCTTTGATATGGTCACATGGTTATTGATCACATGATAATGGTTGTCATATGTTAAAGTCACATGTTTTGTTACCCAGAGAGCACCAGGTGACCAGATGACCCCCAGCTAGCCTATGGGCAACTTGCTCAGCCCCCATTATAAGAGGGGGAGTTACACAGACCTGACAGCTGCACAGACCGCTATGTGAAGAAGTTAAACAGACTCAACCACAACATAGACAGCTATGTGGAGGAGTTGCATTGCCTGGACAAGTACACAACTAGTGACTGGAGGTGTTACACAGACTCTACAGCAGAACAGTCAGCTATGTGGAGGAGTTGCATTGCCTGGACAAGTACACAACTAGTGACTGGAGATGTTACACAGACTCTACAGCAGAACAGTCAGCTATGTGGAGGAGTTGCATTGCCTGGACAAGTACACAACTAGTGACTGGAGGTGTTACACAGACTCTACAGCAGAACAGTCAGCTATGTGGAGGAGTTAAACAGACTCTACAACAGAAAAATATTTGGAAATTTTTAATGAAACTAAAATAGTTTGAATTTATTAGGCAAATAAAAAAATCACTAGACTGTTGAGTATAATTGGCAGACTGGTCAGGAGGAGATGTTGTTTTATATACTTGTATTTATAAGTGGGCTGGAGCCATGCAGGGGGTCTCAACACCAGAAGGAGTCCATAATGGATAAGGAGGTCCTTATTCCTGCTCTGCGGTTGGGTTCATGTTCAGGAATTTCTCCTGTCCGATTTCTTTGTGTATTTGATGCTCGGTCATTTCGGTTGATTCTGCCCTTCCTGGCCAGACTGCACCCTAAAAAAAAGATGTTTAGACATCATCACTTCCTCTTTCTTAGCCAAGTATTGGAGATCCCGCCCTCCACCTCCTATGGTATATATATATATATATATATATATATATATATATATATACAAAAGGGGTAGAGGGGCCAAGCTCTATATACAGAAGGGGTGGAGGGGCCGAGCCTTAAAGGGGTATTCCAGGCAAAACCTTTTTTTATATATATCAACTGGCTCCGGAAAGTTAAACAGATTTGTAAATTACTTCTATTAAAAAATCTTAATCCTTCCAATAGTTATTAGCTTCTGAAGTTTTCTGTCTAACTACTCAATGATGATGTCACGTCCCGGGACGTGAGTCATCAGAGAGCAGTTAGACAGAAAACAACAACTCAACTTCTGAAGCTAATAACTATTGGAAGGATTAAGATTTTTTAAAAGAAGTAATTTACAAATCTGTTTAACTTTCCGGAGCCAGTTGATATATTTATATATATATATATAAAAAAGTTTTGGCCTGGAATACCCCTTTATATATACATAAGGGGTGGAGGGGCTAAGTCCTAAATACAGAAGAAGGGGAAGGGGCCGAGCCTTGTATACAGCAAGTGTGGAAGGGCCGAATCTTATATACAGAAGAGGGGGAAGGGGACGAGTTTTATATACAGAAGGAGTGGAAGGGCCGAGTCTTCCCTTCTGTATGCAAAACTCGGCCCTTCCACTCATTCTGTATGTAAGAGACCATGCAGTGACCAGGAAAAGCAGGAGCAATGGACGAATGATAGCAGGAGAACGGCTGGTAAGAAAACCAGGTCGGTTATTCAGCAGAGATGCAACGCGTTTCGCAGCTTCATTGGGCATTTCAGATAGGGCCATCACACAGGTTATTTAGCCGTAGCGATTAACCCTTTACAATACTAACAATACAATAATACAGCACATAAAAAATGTACATAAAATAATATTCTATCATACAAAAGTTATATATAACAAAGGAAGAAGAATATATATATATATATATATATATATATATATATATATAAGATCAATTCAATAACTAACAACCAATACAATGAATAGTACTTTATTATCGGACAAATCCGCGTCAATGTGAACAGACCACGCCCACTATATTGTAATAATACAAAAAAAGAAACTTATAATCAATTAAATGAATAATGCTTTATATGGAAGAAAACCGCATCAATGTGTATGCGCAGCTACAAAGAAATCCTATTTCTATGGGTCAGATTGTAATCATTTAACGAGGGTTTTCTATAGATTCATTAAAACCATAAGGGGTTAAAGATTCAGGATTTATTCATCTTGGAAATCTCTTTGGAGTTTCTAATGGGAAAGATTCAAGGATAGTTAATGGTATTGTTTCCATATCTCTATGGTGAGATATCTACATTTACCACGGAATGAATATACTGAGTGGTGCTCTAGAGGTTAATGGTAAAAAGAAAATCTTTAGCTTGAAGGTCTAGACAAAGAGCGTTAGCTGCGACAGGAGAGCTGTCCATTTCTATTTTACGATGGGTGGTATCATTTTTAACAGATTGCATGAAGTTGAAATCGAAACTATTAATAAAAAGGTGCAAAAGTATAAGTATATATACAGTGGTCCCTCAAGTTACAATATTAATTGGTTCCGGGACGACCATTGTATGTTGAGACCATTGTATGTTGAGACCATAACTCTATGGAAACCTGGTAATTGGTTCTGAAACCCCCAAAATGTCATCCAAAAATAGGAAAAAGTGAGGATTAAAGAAAAATAAGTAGATAACTAATACAGATAAAGCAAATCCTTATATATAAAAGTGATAAAGATCTGCTGGGAGCTGTAAATCACTGTCTATGTCAGTGTTTCCCAAGCAGGGAGCCTCCAGCTGTTGCAAAACTACAACTCCCAGCATGCCTTCGGCTGTCCGGGCATGCTGGGAGTTGTAGTTTTGCAACAGCTGAGGGCACCCTGCTTGGGAAACACTGGTCTATGTAGAGGACAGGAGCTTCTTCAGGGTCCTCTGCAGTACATGCAATGTCCAAAAAAAGTAACATGGAGCCGCCCTCACCTGGTGTCCAAAGGAGCAGCTAATCCTGGTACAGGTAAAGTGTACAGAACATGTAATACCTCCCTGTACTGTAGGGGGCGCTACCAGACACCAGTCAGTGCATACACTTCAGTAATACAGGTAAAGAGTACAGAACATGTAATACCTCCCTGTACTGTAGGGGGCGCTACCAGACACCAGTCAGTGCATACACTTCAGTAATACAGGTAAAGAGTACAGAACATGTAATACCTCCCTGTACTGTAGGGGACGCTACCAGACACCAGTCAGTGCATACACTTCAGTAATACAGGTAAAGAGTACAGAACATGTAATACCTCCCTGTACTGTAGGGGGCGCTACCAGACACCAGTCAGTGCATACACTTCAGTAATACAGGTAAAGAGTACAGAACATGTAATACCTCTCTGTACTGTAGGGGGTGCTACCAGACACCAATCAGTGCATACACTTCAGTAATACAGGTAAAGAGTACAGAACATGTAATACCTCTCTGTACTGTAGGGGGCGCTACCAGACACCAGTCAGTGCATACACTTCAGTAATACAGGTAAAGAGTACAGAACATGTAATACCTCTCTGTACTGTAGGGGGCGCTACCAGACACCAGTCAGTGCATACACTTCAGTAATACAGGTAAAGAGTACAGAACATGTAATACCTCTCTGTACTGTAGGGGGCGCTACCAGACACCAGTCAGTGCATACACTTCAGTAATACAGGTAAAGAGTACAGAACATGTAATACCTCTCTGTACTGTAGGGGGCGCTACCAGACACCAGTCAGTGCATACACTTCAGTAATACAGGTAAAGAGTACAGAACATGTAATACCTCCCTGTACTGTAGGGGGCGCTACCAGACACCAGTCAGTGCATACACTTCAGTAATACAGGTAAAGAGTACAGAACATGTAATACCTCTCTGTACTGTAGGGGGCGCTACCAGACACCAGTCAGTGCATACACTTCAGTAATACAGGTAAAGAGTACAGAACATGTAATACCTCCCTGTACTGTAGGGGGGGGGGGGTACCAGACACCAGTCAGTGCATACACTTCAGTAATACAGGTAAAGGGTACAGAACATGTAATACCTCCCTGTACTGTAGGGGGGGGGGGTACCAGACACCAATCAGTGCATACACTTCAGTAATACAGGTAAAGAGTACAGAACATGTAATACCTCCCTGTACTGTAGGGGACGCTACCAGACACCAGTCAGTGCATACACTTCAGTAATACAGGTAAAGAGTACAGAACATGTAATACCTCCCTGTACTGTAGGGGGCGCTACCAGACACCAGTCAGTGCATACACTTCAGTAATACAGGTAAAGAGTACAGAACATGTAATACCTCTCTGTACTGTAGGGGGCGCTACCAGACACCAGTCAGTGCATACACTTCAGTAATACAGGTAAAGAGTACAGAACATGTAATACCTCCCTGTACTGTAGGGGGCGCTACCAGACACCAGTCAGTGCATACACTTCAGTAATACAGGTAAAGAGTACAGAACATGTAATACCTCTCTGTACTGTAGGGGGCGCTACCAGACACCAGTCAGTGCATACACTTCAGTAATACAGGTAAAGAGTACAGAACATGTAATACCTCTCTGTACTGTAGGGGGCGCTACCAGACACCAGTCAGTGCATACACTTCAGTAATACAGGTAAAGAGTACAGAACATGTAATACCTCTCTGTACTGTAGGGGGCGCTACCAGACACCAGTCAGTGCATACACTTCAGTAATACAGGTAAAGAGTACAGAACATGTAATACCTCCCTGTACTGTAGGGGGCGCTACCAGACACCAGTCAGTGCATACACTTCAGTAATACAGGTAAAGAGTACAGAACATGTAATACCTCTCTGTACTGTAGGGGGCGCTACCAGACACCAGTCAGTGCATACACTTCAGTAATAAAGGTAAAGAGTACAGAACATGTAATACCTCCCTGTACTGTAGGGGGGGGGGGGTACCAGACACCAGTCAGTGCATACACTTCAGTAATACAGGTAAAGGGTACAGAACATGTAATACCTCCCTGTACTGTAGGGGGCGCTACCAGACACCAGTCAGTACATGCACTTCAGTAATACAGGTAAAGAGTACAGAACATATAATACCTCTCTGTACTGTAGGGGGCGCTACCAGACACCAGTCAGTGCATGCACTTCAGTAATACAGGTAAAGAGTACAGAACATGTAATACCTCTCTGTACTGTAGGGGGCGCTACCAGACACCAGTCAGTGCATACACTTCAGTAATAAAGGTAAAGAGTACAGAACATGTAATACCTCCCTGTACTGTAGGGGGCGCTACCAGACACCAGTCAGTACATGCACTTCAGTAATACAGGTAAAGAGTACAGAACATATCTGAAAGAACTGCTATTAGGACGGCTCAGGACAATATGTCCTTAATTATTCGTCCAGCCGATAAAGGGGGGGGGGGGGGTTGCGGTTTTGAACCGTAATACATACAAAAAAGAATCTTTGCAGATTTTAGCTGATACTGATAGTATTTTCGGTCTCTATTGTGAATTGATAAAGACGGCTGTGAATCAGTTCCTGCTGGATAAGAGGGGCCACACTTTTCTCACTATTAAAAATGATGTTGTACCCACTTTTTATTATTTGCCGAAATGACATAATGATTTGATATGATTTGAATGATTAGTTCCGGTATAAGATCCATTACAGCAAATTTATCCCATTTTATTGATTTGTTTTTGCGACTTTATGGTTTTAAATTTACCATCTTATTTGAGAGATTCAGCTCAATTAATATATGAAATTCATCATTTATCTTTACCTCCATCTTTTGCTTTTTTAACTTTAGATGTTTGCTCCCTCTATTCCAACATTGATATTAAATTAGGCATCCAAGCAGTTAATAGTTTTTTGGGAATGATTCCTACTTGATCAAAAACCAGGCAGATTTTTTTATTAAAGTCTATTAGGTTTATTTTGACAATTAATGTTTTTAATTTTGATGATAAAATTTACTGTCAGATCAAGGGCTGTGCCATGCGGACTTGATTCGCCTCTAGTTATGCAAATTTATTTATGGGGCGATTTGAATCCCTAATAATGGCACAGTCCTTGTTTTATATTAAAGGGGTATTCCAGGAAAAAACTTTTTTATATATATATATCAACTGGCTCCAGAAAGTTAAACAGATTTGTAAATTACTTCTAATAAAAAATCTTAATCCTTTCATTACTTATGAGCTTCTGAAGTTAAGGTTGTTCTTTTCTGTCTAAGTGCTCTCTTATGACACGTGTCTCGGGAAACGCCCAGTTTAGAAGCAAATCCCCATAGCAAACCTCTTCTAAACTGGGCGGTTCCCGAGACACGTGTCATCAGAGAGCACTTAGACAGAAAAGAACAACCTTAACTTCAGAAGCTCATAAGTAATGAAAGGATTAAGATTTTTTAATAGAAGTAATTTACAAATCTGTTTAACTTTCTGGAGCCAGTTGATATATATATTAAAAAGTTTTTTCCTGGAATACCCCTTTAACTATACTTGAATCTATCCCATTAGAAACTCCCAAGAGATTTCAAAGATGAATGAATCCTGAATCCTTTACGATTCACAAACTTGGTTCTTTGACCCCAATGAATCTATAGAAAACCCTCGTTAAATGATTACAATCTGACCCATAGAAATAGGATTTCTTTGTAGCTGCGCATACACATTGATGCGGTTTTCTTCCATATAAAGCATTATTCATTTAATTGATTATAAGTTTCTTTTTTTGTATTATTACAATATAGTGGGCGTGGTCTGTTCACATTGACGCGGATTTGTCCGATAATAAAGTACTATTCATTGTATTGGTTGTTATTTATTGAATTGATCTTATATATATATTCTTCTTCCTTTGTTATATATATAACTTTTGTATGATAGAATATTTTTTTATGTACATTTTTTTTATGTGCTGTATTATTGTATTGTTAGTATTGTAAAGGGTTAATTGCTACGGCTAAATAACCCGTGTGATGGCCCAATCTGACATGCCCAATGAAGCTGCGAAACGCGTTGCATCTCTGCTGAATAACCCACCTGGTTTTCTTACCTGCCGTTCTCCTGCTATCATTCGTCCATTGCTCCTGCTTTTCCCGGTCACTGCATGGTCTCTTCCCTTCTAGGATGGCTGCCGACGATCTGGTTATTACCTCCATACACCATCCATTGTTGTGTGTGCGTTCTGGTAAGTGGCTGTGGTTGGTTCCTTCCCCCATTCTATCCGACCGAGAGGTTCTACACATGGAGCCATTATATACAGAAGGGGCTGAGTGATATACACAGAAGTGGTGGAGGGGCTGAGCCTTATATACAGAAGGGGTTGAGGGGCGGAGCCTTATATACAGGAGGGGCAGAGCCTTATATACAGGAGGGGCAGAGCCTTATATACAGAAGTGGTAGAGGGGCTGAGCCTTATATACAGAAGGGGTGGAGGGGCGGAGCCTTATATACAGGAAGGGCAGAGCCTTATATACAGCAGGGGTGGAGGGGCTGAGCCTTATATACAGAAGGGGTAGAGGGGCTGAGCCTTATATACAGCAGGGGTGGAGGGGCCAAGCCTTATATACAGCAGGGGTGGAGGGGCCGAGCCTTATATACAGCAGGGGTGGAGGGGCTGAGCCTTATATACAGAAGGGGTAGAGGGGCCAAGCCTTATATACAGCAGAGGTGGAGGGGCCGAGCCTTATATACAGCAGGGGTGGAGGGGCTGAGCCTTATATACAGAAGGGGTAGAGGGGCCGAGCCTTATATACAGCAGGGGTGGAGGGGCTGAGCCTTATATACAGCAGGGGTGGAGGGGCTGAGCCTTATATACAGAAGGGGTAGAGGGGCCGAGCCTTATATACAGCAGGGGTGGAGGGGCTGAGCCTTATATACAGCAGGGGTGGAGGGGCTGAGCCTCATATACAGCAGGGGTAGAGGGGCCAAGCCTTATATACAGCAGGGGTAGAGGGGCTGAGCCTTATATACAGCAGGGGTGGAGGGGCTGAGCCTCATATACAGCAGGGGTGGAGGGGCTGAGCCTTATATACAGCAGGAGTGGAGGGGCAGAGCCTTATATACAGCAGGGGTAGAGGGGCTGAGCCTCATATACAGCAGGGGTGGAGGGGCTGAGCCTCATATACAGCAGGGGTGGAGGGGCTGAGCCTTATATACAGCAGGAGTGGAGGGGCAGAGCCTTATATACAGCAGGGGTGGAGGGGCTGAGCCTCATATACAGCAGGGGTGGAGCCTTATATACAGCAGGGGTGGAGGGGCAGAGCCTTATATACAGCAGGGGTGGAGGGGCTGAGCCTTATATACAGCAGGGGTGGAGGGGCTGAGCCTCATATACAGCAGGGGTGGAGGGGCTGAGCCTTATATACAGGAGGGGTGGAGCCTTATATACAGCAGGGGTGGAGGGGCAGAGCCTTATATACAGCAGGGGTGGAGGGGCAGAGCCTTATATACAGGAGGGGTGGAGCCTTATATACAGCAGGGGTGGAGGGGCTGAGCCTTATATAAAGCAGGAGTGGAGGGGCCAAGCCTTATATACAGCAGGGGTGGAGGGGCCAAGCCTTATATACAGCATATATCTAGATATACACAGCAGGGGCATCGGGCGCCAACACCCTGTATGTGTCATTACCTGGTCTTAGTCGTCCTCTTGGTTGGGGCCCGTCTTGCCCGGGGCCCCTTGGAGCCGCAGTTTGCAGGCCTCCTCCTCCCCACTTTCCTCGGACTCCTCATGCTCCACAATATACTTGATGACATTCCTGTCAGTCGCGGTCATGTCCAGGCAGCGGCACGGAGAGGCACTGACCACGAACGAGCTGCCCCAGGCGCTCTGACACAGGTCGCTGCCGTTCACGTACATCTGGTTCAGACAAGACAATGGTGGTTAGAGGGGGGAGGGACAGACAGTGGGGGTCTGTAGTGACATCACATGGGGGGTGATCCTCTGATGACATCACATGGGGGGTGATCCTCTGATGACACCACATGGGGGGTGATCCTCTGATGACATCACATGGGGGGTGATCCTCTGATGACATTACATGGGGGGGTGATCCTCTGATGACATCACATGGGGGGTGATCCTCTGATGACATTACATGGGGGGTGATCCTCTGATGACATCACATGGGGGGTGATCCTCTGATGACATCACATGAGGAATGGGTCAGTCTCTGATGACACCACATGGGGGGTGATCCTCTGATGACATCACATGGGGGGGGTGATCCTCTGATGACATCACATGGGGGGTGATCCTCTGATGACATCACATGGGGGGTGATCCTCTGATGACATTACATGGGGGGGTGATCCTCTGATGACATCACATGGGGGGTGATCCTCTGATGACATCACATGGGGGGTGATCCTCTGATGACATCATATGGGGGGTGATCCTCTGATGACATCACATGAGGAATGGGTCAGTCTCTGATGACATCACATGGGGGGTTAGTCTCTGATGACATCACAGGGGGGGGGGGTCAGTCACTGATAACATCACATGGGAAGGGGGGTGCGGGGCAAAGGTGGAGGGGCTCTACATGGTGTGTATGAGGAGGGGCTCTATGGGGTGTGGTGGAGGAGGGGCTCTACATGGTGTGGAGGAGGGGCTCTACGTGGTGTGGTGGAGGAGGGGCTCTACATGGTGTGGTGGAGGAGGGGCTCTACATGGTGTGGAGGAGGAGGGGCTCTACATGGTGTGGAGGAGGAGGGGCTCTACATGGTGTGGTGGAGGAGGGGCTCTACATGGTGTGTATGAGGAGGGGATCTATGTGGTGTGGTGGAGGAGGGGCTCTACATGGTGTGGTGGAGGAGGGGCTCTACATGGTGTGTATGAGGAGGGGCTCTATGTGGTGTGGTGGAGGAGGGGCTCTACGTGGTGTGGTGGAGGAGGGGCTCTATTTGGTGTGGAGGAGGAGGGGCTCTATTTGGTGTGGAGGAGGAGGGGCTCTACGTGGTGTGGTGGAGGAGGGGCTCTACGTGGTGTGGTGGAGGAGGGGCTCTACGTGGTGTGGTGGAGGAGGGGCTCTACGTGGTGTGGTGGAGGAGGGGCTTTACATGGTGTGGTGGAGGAGGGGCTCTACATGGTGTGGTGGAGGAGGGGCTCTACATGGTGTGGTGGAGGAGGGGCTCTACATGGTGTGGTGGAGGAGGGGCTCTACATGGTGTGGTGGAGGAGGGGCTCTACGTGGTGTGGTGGAGGAGGGGCTCTACATGGTGTGGTGGAGGAGGGGCTCTACATGGTGTGGTGGAGGAGGGGCTCTATGGGATGTGGTGGAGGAGGGGCTCTACATGGTGTGGTGGAGGAGGGGCTCTACATGGTGTGGTGGAGGAGGGGCTCTACATGGTGTGGAGGAGGGGCTCTACATGGTGTGGTGGAGGAGGGGCTCTACATGGTGTGGAGGAGGGGCTCTACGTGGTGTGGTGGAGGAGGGGCTCTACATGGTGTGGTGGAGGAGGGGCTCTACATGGTGCGTATGAGGAGGGGCTCTACATGGTGTGGTGGAGGAGGGACTCTACATGGTGTGGTGGAGGAGGGGCTCTACATGGTGTGGTGGAGGAGGGGCTCTACGTGGTGTGGTGGAGGAGGGGCTCTACATGGTGTGGTGGAGGAGGGGCTCTACATGGTGTGGTGGAGGAGGGGCTCTATGGGATGTGGTGGAGGAGGGGCTCTACATGGTGTGGTGGAGGAGGGGCTCTACATGGTGTGGTGGAGGAGGGGCTCTACATGGTGTGTTGGAGGAGGGGCTCTACATGGTGTGGTGGAGGAGGGGCTCTACATGGTGTGGTGGAGGAGGGGCTCTACATGGTGTGGAGGAGGGGCTCTACATGGTGTGGTGGAGGAGGGGCTCTACATGGTGTGGTGGAGGAGGGGCTCTACGTGGTGTGGTGGAGGAGGGGCTCTACATGGTGTGGTGGAGGAGGGGCTCTACATGGTGTGGTGGAGGAGGCGCTCTATGGGATGTGGTGGAGGAGGGGCTCTACATGGTGTGGTGGAGGAGGGGCTCTACATGGTGTGGTGGAGGAGGGGCTCTACATGGTGTGGTGGAGGAGGGGCTCTACATGGTGTGGTGGAGGAGGGGCTCTACATGGTGTGGAGGAGGGGCTCTACATGGTGTGGTGGAGGAGGGGCTCTACATGGTGTGGTGGAGGAGGGGCTCTACATGGTGTGGAGGAGGGGCTCTACATGGTGTGGTGGAGGAGGGGCTCTACATGGTGTGGTGGAGGAGGGGCTCTACGTGGTGTGGCGGAGGAGGGGCTCTACATGGTGTGGTGGAGGAGGGGCTCTATATGGTGTGGTGGAGGAGGGGCTCTACATGGTGTGGTGGAGGAGGGGCTCTATGGGATGTGGTGGAGGAGGGGCTCTACATGGTGTGGTGGAGGAGGGGCTCTACATGGTGTGGTGGAGGAGGGGCTCTACATGGTGTGGTGGAGGAGGGGCTCTACATGGTGTGGAGGAGGGGCTCTACATGGTGTGGTGGAGGAGGGGCTCTACATGGTGTGGAGGAGGGGCTCTACGTGGTGTGGTGGAGGAGGGGCTCTACGTGGTGTGGTGGAGGAGGGGCTCTACATGGTGTGGTGGAGGAGGGGCTCTACATGGTGTGGTGGAGGAGGGGCTCTATTTGGTGTGGAGGAGGAGGGGCTCTACGTGGTGTGGTGGAGGAGGGGCTCTACGTGGTGTGGTGGAGGAGGGGCTCTACGTGGTGTGGTGGAGGAGGGGCTCTACATGGTGTGGTGGAGGAGGGGCTCTACATGGTGTGGTGGAGGAGGGGCTCTACGTGGTGTGGTGGAGGAGGGGCTCTACATGGTGTGGTGGAGGAGGGGCTCTACATGGTGTGGTGGAGGAGGGGCTCTATGGGATGTGGTGGAGAAGGGGCTCTACATGGTGTGGTGGAGGAGGGGCTCTACATGGTGTGGTGGAGGAGGGGCTCTACATGGTGTGGAGGAGGGGCTCTACATGGTGTGGTGGAGGAGGGGCTCTACATGGTGTGGAGGAGGGGCTCTACGTGGTGTGGTGGAGGAGGGGCTCTACATGGTGTGGTGGAGGAGGGGCTCTACATGGTGTGGTGGAGGAGGGGCTCTACATGGTGTGGAGGAGGGACTCTACATGGTGTGGTGGAGGAGGGGCTCTACATGGTGTGGTGGAGGAGGGGCTCTACATGGTGTGGTGGAGGAGGGGCTCTACATGGTGTGGTGGAGGAGGGGCTCTATGGGATGTGGTGGAGGAGGGGCTCTACATGGTGTGGTGGAGGAGGGGCTCTACATGGTGTGGTGGAGGAGGGGCTCTACATGGTGTGGTGGAGGAGGGGCTCTACATGGTGTGGTGGAGGAGGGGCTCTACATGGTGTGGTGGAGGAGGGGCTCTACATGGTGTGGTGGAGGAGGGGCTCTACATGGTGTGGTGGAGGAGGGGCTCTACATGGTGTGGTGGAGGAGGGGCTCTACATGGTGTGGTGGAGGAGGGGCTCTACATGGTGTGGTGGAGGAGGGGCTCTACATAGTGTGGTGGAGGAGGGGCTCTACATGGTGTGGTGGAGGAGGGGCTCTATGGGATGTGGTGGAGGAGGGGCTCTACATGGTGTGGTGGAGGAGGGGCTCTACATGGGGTGGTAGAGGAGGGGCTCTACTTGGTGTGGAGGAGGAGGGGCTCTGCATGGTGTGGTGGAGGAGGGGCTCTACATGGTGTGGTGGAGGAGGGGCTCTACGTGGTGTGGTGGAGGAGGGGCTCTACATGGTGTGGTGGAGGAGGGGCTCTACATGGTGTGGTGGAGGAGGGGCTCTATGGGATGTGGTGGAGGAGGGGCTCTACATGGTGTGGTGGAGGAGGGGCTCTACATGGTGTGGTGGAGGAGGGGCTCTACATGGTGTGGTGGAGGAGGGGCTCTACATGGTGTGGTGGAGGAGGGGCTCTACATGGTGTGGTGGAGGAGGGGCTCTACATGGTGTGTTGGAGGAGGGGCTCTATATGGTGTGGTGGAGGAGGGGCTCTACATGGTGTGGAGGAGGGGCTCTACATGGTGTGGTGGAGGAGGGGCTCTACATGGTGTGGTGGAGGAGGGGCTCTACGTGGTGTGGTGGAGGAGGGGCTCTACATGGTGTGGTGGAGGAGGGGCTCTACATGGTGTGGTGGAGGAGGGGCTCTATGGGATGTGGTGGAGAAGGGGCTCTACATGGTGTGGTGGAGGAGGGGCTCTACATGGTGTGGTGGAGGAGGGGCTCTACATGGTGTGGAGGAGGGGCTCTACATGGTGTGGTGGAGGAGGGGCACTACATGGTGTGGTGGAGGAGGGGCTCTACATGGTGTGGTGGAGGAGGGGCTCTACATGGTGTGGTGGAGGAGGGGCTCTACATGGTGTGGTGGAGGAGGGGCTCTATGGGATGTGGTGGAGGAGGGGCTCTACATGGTGTGGTGGAGGAGGGGCTCTACATGGTGTGGTAGAGGAGGGGCTCTACTTGGTGTGGAGGAGGAGGGGCTCTGCATGGTGTGGTGGAGGAGGGGCTCTACATGGTGTGGTGGAGGAGGGGCTCTACGTGGTGTGGTGGAGGAGGGGCTCTACATGGTGTGGTGGAGGAGGGGCTCTACATGGTGTGGTGGAGGAGGGGCTCTATGGGATGTGGTGGAGGAGGGGCTCTACATGGTGTGGTGGAGGAGGGGCTCTACATGGTGTGGTGGAGGAGGGGCTCTACATGGTGTGGTGGAGGAGGGGCTCTACATGGTGTGGTGGAGGAGGGGCTCTACATGGTGTGGTGGAGGAGGGGCTCTACGTGGTGTGGTGGAGGAGGGGCTCTACATGGTGTGGTGGAGGAGGGGCTCTACATGGTGTGGTGGAGGAGGGGCTCTATGGGATGTGGTGGAGGAGGGGCTCTACATGGTGTGGTGGAGGAGGGGCTCTACATGGTGTGGTAGAGGAGGGGCTCTACTTGGTGTGGAGGAGGAGGGGCTCTGCATGGTGTGGTGGAGGAGGGGCTCTACATGGTGTGGTGGAGGAGGGGCTCTACATGGTGTGGTGGAGGAGGGGTTCTACGTGGTGTGGTGGAGGAGGGGCTCTATGTGGTGTGGAGGAGAAGGGGCTCTACGTGGTGTGGTGGAGGAGGGTCTCTATGTGGTGTGGAGGAGGGTCTCTATGTGGTGTGGAGGAGGGGCTCTATGTGCTGTGGAGGAGGGGCTCTATGTGGTGTGGAGGAGGGGCTCTATGTGGTGTGGAGGAGGAGGGGCTCTATGTGGTGTGGAGGAGAGGCTCTATGTGGTGTGGAGGAGGAGGGGCTCTATGTGGTGTGGAGGAGGGGGGGGCTCTATGTGGTGTGGAGGAGGGGCTCTATGTGCTGTGGAGGAGGGGCTCTATGTGGTGTGGAGGAGGGGCTCTATGTGGTGTGGAGGAGGGGCTCTATGTGGTGTGGAGGAGGGGCTCTATGTGGTGTGGAGGAGGGGCTCTATGTGGTGTGGAGGAGGGGCTCTATGTGGTGTGGAGGAGGGGCTCTATGTGGTGTGGAGGAGGGGCTCTATGTGGTGTGGAGGAGGGGCTCTATGTGGTGTGGAGGAGGGGCTCTATGTGGTGTGGAGGAGGAGGGTCTATGTGGTGTGGAGGAGGAGGGTCTATGTGGTGTGGAGGAGGGGCTCTATGTGGTGTGGAGGAGGGGCTCTATGTGGTATGGAGGAGGGGCTCTATGTGGTGTGGAGGAGGGGCTCTATGTGGTGTGGAGGAGGGGCTCTACATTGAGATCTACTATGATCGGGAGAATGCACGGTATTTCGGCCCCATCCTGGGTTATAGAGACATTTGGGCCTCACACACTGGTTCTCAAAATTCTCTAGAAAAGGAGCGGAGCTAAGAGGAGACGTAACGTAAAGTGACATATGGGGGGGGGGTCTGCAGGAAGCTCCTCCCTCTCACTGGTCACATATAAATGGGGGGGGGGATCTGCAGGACGCTCCTCCCTCTCACTGGTCACATATAAATGGGGGGGGGATCTGCAGGACGCTCCTCCCTCTCACTGGTCTCATATAAATGGGGGGGGGGGGGGATCTGCAGGAAGCTCCTCCCTCTCACTGGTCACATATAAGGGGGGATCTGCAGGGTGCTCCTCCCTCTCACTGGTCACATATAGGGGGGGGGGGATCTGCAGGACGCTCCTCCCTCTCACTGGTCACATATAAGGGGGGGATCTGCAGGACGCTCCTCCCTCTCACTGGTCACATATAGGGGGGGGGATCTGCAGGACGCTCCTCCCTCTCACTCGTCACATATAGGGGGGGGATCTGCAGGATGCTCCTCCCTCTCACTGGTCACATATAGGGGGGGGGATCTGCAGGACGCTCCTCCCTCTCACTGGTCACATATAGGGGGGGATCTGCAGGATGCTCCTCCCTCTCACTGGTCACATATAGGGGGGGGATCTGCAGGACACTCCTCCCTCTCACTGGTCACATATAAGGGGGGGGGGATCTGCAGGACGCTCCTCCCTCTCACTGGTCACATATAAGCAGGGGGGGGGGGATCTGCAGGATGCTCCTCCCTCTCACTGGTCACATATAAGCGGGGGGGGGGGGGATCTGCAGGACGCTCCTCCCTCTCACTGGTCACATATAAGGGGGGGGGGGATCTGCAGGACGCTCCTCCCTCTCACTGGTCACATAAGCGCGGGGGGGGGGATCTGCAGGACGCTCCTCCCTCTCACTGGTCACATATAAGGGGGGGGATCTGCAGGACACTCCTCCCTCTCACTGGTCACATATAGGGGGGGGGATCTGCAGGACGCTCCTCCCTCTCACTGGTCACATATAAGGGGGGGGGGGATCTGCAGGACGCTCCTCCCTCTCACTGGTCACATATAAGCGGGCGGGGGGGGGGGATCTGCAGGACGCTCCTCCCTCTCACTGGTCACATACAAGGGGGGGGATCTGCAGGACGCTCCTCCCTCTCTCTGGTCACATATAAGGGGGATCTGCAGGACGCTCCTCCCTCTCACTGGTCACATATAAGCGGGGGGGATCTGCAGGCCGCTCCTCCCTCTCACTGGTCACATATAAGCGGGGGGGGGGGGGGATCTGCAGGACGCTCCTCCCTCTCACTGGTCACATATAAGGGGGGGATCTGCAGGACACTCCTCCCTCTCACTGGTCACATACAAGGGGGGGGGATCTGCAGGACGCTCCTCCCTCTCTCTGGTCACATATAAGGGGGATCTGCAGAACGCTCCTCCCTGTCACTGGTCACATATAAGGGGGGGATCTGCAGGAAGCTCCTCCCTCTCTCTGGTCACATATAAGGGGGGGATCTGCAGGACGCTCCTCCCTCTCACTGGTCACATATAAGGGGGGGATCTGCAGGACGCTCCTCCCTCTCACTGGTCACATATAAGGGGGGGGGATCTACAGGACGCTCCTCCCTCTCACTGGTCACATTTGGTCACATGGTTATTGATCACATGATAATGGTTGTCATATGTTAAAGTCACATGTTTTGTTACCCAGAGAGCACCAGGTGACCAGATGACCCGCACATAGCCTATAGGCTCCTTGCTCAGCCCCCTTTATAAGGAGGTGAGGAGCTGCAAGCTGCCTCTTTTCTCTCGTGTTTCCCTTTCTGCTGAGATCAGGTTCAGTCCAGACGTCTCAGGGTCAGTGTCCAGCACATCTGGAGGCCTCAACCTAAATTACAGCCACAAGTCAGTAAGTCAGGTCATCTCTGTCTGCTGTCACTATCTTCGGTCAAGTCAAGTCTACTATAGTCAGCGTGGCTGTCCTGAAGTCTGTCAGTCACTGCAAGTCCCAGCAAGCTGCGAGGTCCTCTGTGTTACTGGTCATCCCTCTGGGATCCTGGCCGAGCTGTAAAGACTGTTACCATCTATCTACCTCAGTAAAGCTACCATTAACCCTGACCTGGCCTTGGACTCTTATTTGCCCTGCCTAACTAGGACTAGCGATACTACCGTTCGGATGGTTCTCGGTAAAACCACGCCCTGGTGTCACGAACATTTAGGGGTTAACACCATCTGCCCCTGGGCAACAACATCTGCCCCATACACCTCACATCGCACCCCCATGGGTCACCACAAAACTTTGGCGTCACGAACAGGATACGGGCGTGTGCCTTAACCATAAAGCCATAAGTCTGAGTCTGAATTGTGTCCAAGAAAAATCGCATGCCGATGCGAAAAGGTTTGTGCCAGAAAACTGTATGGGTCATTGTAATGTGCTTCTGCCGTGGCGCTGATAAAGTAGAAGAGGAGGTGAAGAAAACTGTGCTGTGTATTGTGGAAAAGTCTGTAAAAGTTAAACTGACAATGTGCAAAATCAGAACTGAAGCCATGTTTCGTGCCAAAATGTCTGCCATTGTACCTTAAAGGGTTAACCAGCTGGTCGAGAAGCGTGCGAAAGGTTCTCGCCAAAGCCAACGTCCCACTCCTGGGCGTGGGGCTCATGTTGCTGTGTCCAGTCCGAGGTGGAACTAAAAAAGTCAGCCCCTTGTTGCCTGGGTGGGGGGCAGATGAAGAGGATGCACCGCTCAGTCACTTCCAGACCCAGGCCCCGCTGATGACGTCCTTCCGGCCATTTTGGTGGAGACCGGTAAAAGAAGTTAACCGGAGCCTGACCTCTTCAGTTCAAGGGAAGTGCTGGCTGGGAGCAAGAAGATGGCGGAGGTGCAGCTATTCACATGTGCGAAGAGTCCCAAGATGGAACCGGAAGACCGACAGATTGCCACAGCCGTGGCACAAGTGATCCAGGAGTTAGCGAATCACCTGCACAAGCTATCCATCGGGGGCCGAAGACGTCCACCTGAAAGTGCCGCTGCCAGAAGACGATGAAGAGTGGGCTGCAACCCCGGCGGAAGGTACGCCGAGGTCGTCACGAGAGCAGTCGCTGGTGAGGCTGTCACCCCATCACCGGACCTGGGGATCCTGGGCGGAGATCGACACAGAGGAGTCAGAAGTGGACTGTCACCACGGAGGCATCATCCAAGTGAACAGAAGGGAAGTACAAAGAGACTCTCTCCCCCAGACATGCATTCTCTTAAAAGCAGGGAGATTTTAGAGTACACGCCTGTACAGAGTCTGCAAGGGGAATGGGCAGCAGCTGTCACCAGGTCTAAGAATCCCACGCAAATTCCCTTCGCCTTTTTCCCCTCTGAAGATTGAAAGATCCATTTGGTCTCCTGCCACCAAGCGCCAAGGGAGCAGTTGTTCAGGAGGAGTAGCCGGATCCACCTGCTATGGACCCCAAGTATCTTAAAGGGCCGATGTGCTCAAATCTTCTTCAAGGGTCTCCAACAGATGTACCCATGCCTACTCCAACTGATGTGGAGGTTTTGCCGGACCAACAGTTCATCCCCCAGCAGCACAAGGTGCTGCTGTACAAGTGGTGGTCACTGTGAGTCCGACCATCACTGAATTCCATTTGTCCCATGTCTCATGGAACACACATGTCAACCCCATGGAGGGGGCCCAGTCTCGTGGTCCTAGGTATATGTCACAGCCTAAAAAGCAGTTTGACCGACGAGGTTGGAGTGGAAGAGTACCTATGTGAAAAATGTTCTATTTGTGTCCTCGTGTACAGTAACTTCACCAGACTTGGTCGGATGCCTAACTGACTGCTGTGTGCAAGCATAATTTTTGTTGTTACAGGTTTCTACAGCAAAGTTTAAGCACCGTGCCTGACGCACTAGTCAAGAAAGTTTTTTGCAGTAACCAATCTCTTAAGTGTTGTGCTTGGCTACGGCCGTGATTCTCAGGAACCTGAACTCTATAGTGTATCTGGACTACTGAGCGATACACAGGCTTCTGTGTAAATATGCCATAGTAATATATTTTGCTCACCGTTATGCACAAGGGAAATGTTTGCGGTCCTGCACTATAATTGTTGTAGTGTAATAAAATGTATATAATTTGTTGTACAACAAAAAGTCGTAGTGTACCATATTCTCTGATGTTTGTGTAATGTCCGTTCATTTGTTTTTGCATTTTTATGTTTAGGTGTGTATTCACACACTAGGATTTTCAGAGCAGTTTATTAATCTTCTTAGGTAGGGAATGGTTAATGCTCTGAATGAATGAAAACTCAGGTGTGTCTATTTTAAGCCAGACTTCTCCTGTATTCATTGCTGGTGATATACATTCTTTCATGCTTGACATGCTGCTTTGTTTGAGTTTTAATCTACTTTTTTTTGCTTTAGCATGCACTTTGTATGTTCTGTTTTTTGCCATGGTTATGTAGCATGCTTATAGTACATTTTAATCTGTGTTTGTTTAGTCGGTTTTAGGATTTGTATATCCTTTATGTTATGTATCTGTTCACACAATGTTCTGAGTCTTGATTGTTATCTGTGTTCTGTATGTTATATTCCTGTTTGGTATTCTGGAGTCTATTCAGACTCATCCGGTTCTAATCTAGTATTTTATAATTCCTGTTAGGTATCCTGGAGTCTATTCAGACTCATCCGGTTCTTGTTAAAGGGGTTGTGCGCTGCCCTGCAGTTCGGAGCTCCGCTCACAGCGTCCGGAAGTTCATTACTCCGAACGCTGTGTGTGGGCTTCCATGTTCACGGCCGGCGGGCGTGACGCCCCCTTGTGACGTCTCGCCCGCCCCCTCAATGAAAGTCTATGGGAAGGGGGCGCGACCGCTGTCACGCCCCCCTTCCCATAGACTTTGGTAGAGGGGGCGGGTGTGACGTCACGAGGGGGCGGGCGAGACGTCACGAGGGGGCGTCACGCCCGCCGGCCGCGAACACGGAAGCCCGCACACAGCGTTCGGAGTAATGAACTTCCGGACGCTGTGAGCGGAGCTCCGAACTGCAGGGCAGCACACAACCCCTTTAAATGTTTCATGTATTATAGTTCTTTTTCCTACTGGGTCAGCATCTTGCCAACATGGTGGAGTGTGTCTGCTGGCCAGTAGCCTATTTGGCTTTATTATTAATGGCTACTCCTTTTGTGGAGTGGGGTGTCCAGTTTGTTTGTTCTGTGTCCCAGTGTGAACAGTGTCCTATATTTATATCCTATTTGGTTTATCTGATCTTTGTCCTTTGCATTTGTACCCATTTGTGAACAGTGTCCCATGTTCTTGTATCAGTTGCCTGTTTATATTCTGCCCTGTTAGTATTTGTATCCTGTTTGGTATATCTGGTTGTCTAGTAGTTTTCCCTTTCTGGCCTGTGACCGACTATGTAGATCATGTGTTTTTACGCCACTGCACTTTAGCTCAGGAAGGGACCGGTGCCCAGTTGTCAATCCATTGTTTAGGATGGATGGGGAAGTAGGCAGGGAGAGTTTTTTTAGGGTCAGTTAGGGCTCACTCTCCCTGTCCCCCAGTCGGTCATGACAGTTTGGTAATTTTCTTGTAGGGGTTATCCTGAACCAATCAGGAGAAGCAACATTTCACCCCATCACCAACATCATGTACAGTAAAGAGTAAAGTTGTGTACTACACATAGTCATAGGTACACATAAAGTCATGTACACATGTTTCATGTACAGTAGGACTATAACACTCACAACCACACAGTCCATAAAAATGTCTAATATGTCTAAAATGTCAAATGTGATATTTCTTGTGTCCTCGTGCTTAGGATACTTTGCTGGCCAGAAGGTATTCCTGTTACTGTTACGCCTAGCGCTCCGGGTCCCCGCTCCTCCCCGGAGCGCTCACGGCATCTTTCTCCCTGCAGCGCCCCGGTCAGTCCCGCTGACCGGGAGTGCTGCACTGTCATGGCCGTCGGGGATGCGATTCGCACAGCGGGACGCGCCCGCTCGCGAATCGCATCCCAGGTCACTTACCCGTCCCGGTCCCCTGCTGTCTTGTGCTCGCGCGCGCGGCTCCGCTCTCTAGGGCGCGCGCGCCAGCTCTCTGAGACTTAAAGGGCCAGTGCACCAATGATTGGTGCCTGGCCCAATTAGCTTAATTGGCTTCCATCTGCTCCCTGGCTATATCTGATCTCCTCCCTTGCACTCCCTTGCAGGATCTTGTTGCCTTGTGCCAGTGAAAGCGTTTAGTATGTCCAAAGCCTGTGTACCTGAACTTCTGCTATCCATCCTGACTACGAACCTTGCCGCCTGCCCCCGACCTTCTGCTACGTCTGACCTTGCCTCTGCCTAGTCCTTCTGTCCCACGCCTTCTCAGCAGTCAGCGAGGTTGAGCCGTTGCTAGTGGATACGACCTGGTTGCTACTGCCGCAGCAAGACCATCCCGCTTTGCGGCGGGCTCTGGTGAAAACCAGTAGCCTCTTAGAACCGGTCCACTAGCACGGTCCACGCCAATCCCTCGCTGACACAGCGGATCCACAACCCGTAAGCCGAATCGTGACAGTAGATCCGGCCATGGATCCCGCTGAGGTGCCGCTGCCAAGTCTCGCTGACCTTCCCACGGTGGTCGCTCAGCAATCGCAGCAGATTGCCCAGCAAGGACAGCAGCTGTCGCAGTTGACCGCCATGTTACAGCAACTTCTGCCTCTGCTACAGCAGCAACCATCTCCTCCGCCAGCTCCTGCACCTCCTCCGCAGCGAGTGGCCGCTCCTAGCCTCCGCTTGTCCCTGCCGGACAAATTTGATGGGGACTCTAAACTCTGCCGTGGATTTTTGTCTCAGTGTTCCCTGCATATGGAGATGTTGTCGGACTTGTTTCCTACTGAACGGTCTAAGGTGGCGTTCGTAGTAAGCCTTCTTTCAGGAAAGGCCTTGTCTTGGGCCACACCGCTCTGGGACCGCAATGATCCTGCCACAGCCTCAGTCCAGTCCTTTTTCGCTGAAGTCCGGAGTGTCTTCGAGGAGCCAGCCCGAGCTTCTTCTGCCGAGACTGCCCTGTTGAACCTGGTCCAGGGTAATTCTTCAGTGGGCGAGTACGCCATCCAATTTCGTACTCTTGCTTCCGAGTTATCATGGAATAACGAGGCTCTCTGCGCGACCTTTAAAAAAGGCCTATCCAGTCGCATCAAGGATGTGCTGGCCGCACGAGAGATTCCTGCCAACCTGCAAGAACTCATCCATTTGGCTACCCTCATTGACATGCGTTTTTCTGAGCGACACCAAGAGCTCCGCCAGGAAAAAGACTTAGATCTCTGGGCACCTCTCCCACAGTATCCGTTGCAATCTACGCCTGGGCCTCCCGCCGAGGAGGCCATGCAAGTGGATAGGTCTCGCCTGACCCAGGAAGAGAGGAATCGCCGTAGGGAAGAAAATCTCTGTCTTTACTGTGCCAGTACCGAGCATTTCTTGGTGGATTGCCCTATCCGTCCTCCACGTCTGGGAAACGCACGCACGCACCCAGCTCACGTGGGTGTGGCGTCTCTTGGTTCCAAGTCTGCTTCTCCACGTCTCACGGTGCCCGTGCGGATTTCTCCTTCAGCCAACTCCTCCCTCTCAGCCGTGGCCTGCTTGGACTCTGGTGCCTCTGGTAATTTTATTTTGGAGTCGTTTGTGAATAAATTCAGCATCCCGGTGACCCGTCTCGTCAAGCCGCTCTACATTTCCGCGGTCAATGGAGTCAGACTGGATTGCACCGTGCGTTACCGCACAGAACCCCTCCTGATGTGTATTGGACCCCACCACGAAAGGATTGAGCTCTTTGTTCTCCCCAATTGTACCTCTGAGGTCCTCCTCGGTCTGCCATGGCTCCGGCTTCATTCTCCCACCCTTGATTGGACCACCGGGGAGATCAAGAACTGGGACTCTGCCTGCCTTAGGAAGTGCCTCTCCCCCCCTCCCAGTCCCGTCAGGCAAGCCTCTGTGCCTCCTCATGGCTCCCGTCCTTGTGTCACCCTGCCCCGTGCCAAGCTTCACCCTCTGCCCTCCCTCCCCATTCCAACTCCTGCTGTACTGCCTGCCGTTGAGGAAACCCTCCATTCTTTCCCGGTGTCCTCATCCCAGGGGAGGCAGTTACCGGACAAAAAAAAGGGGAGACCTAAGGGGGGGGGTACTGTTACGCCTAGCGCTCCGGGTCCCCGCTCCTCCCCGGAGCGCTCACGGCGTCTTTCTCCCTGCAGCGCCCCGGTCAGTCCCACTGACCGGGAGCGCTGCACTGTCATGGCCGTCGGGGATGCGATTCGCACAGCGGGACGCGCCCGCTCGTGAATCGCATCCCAGGTCACTTACCCGTCCCGGTCCCCTGCTGTCTTGTGCTGGCGCGCGCGGCTCCGCTCTCTAGGGCGCGCGCGCGCCAGCTCTCTGAGACTTAAAGGGCCAGTGCACCAATGATTGGTGCCTGGCCCAATTAGCTTAATTGGCTTCCATCTGCTCCCTGCCTTTATCTGACCTCCTCCCATGCACTCCCTTGCCGGATCTTGTTGCCTTGTGCCAGTGAAAGCGTTTAGTGTGTCCAAAGCCTGTGTACCTGAACTTCTGCTATCCATCCTGACTACGAACCTTGCCGCCTGCCCCTGACCTTCTGCTACGTCTGACCTTGCCTCTGCCTAGTCCTTCTGTCCCACGCCTTCTCAGCAGTCAGCGAGGTTGAGCCGTTGCTAGTGGATACGACCTGGTTGCTACTGCCGCAGCAAGACCATCCCGCTTTGCGGCGGGCTCTGGTGAAAACCAGTAGCCTCTTAGAACCGGTCCACTAGCACGGTCCACGCCAATCCCTCGCTGACACAGCGGATCCACAACCCGTAAGCCGAATCGTGACAGTTACCCATAAAAGCATGCAACAAAAAGTCAAAGGTAACAAAATGTCAAATGTCAAACATAAGGAAATGTCTAGCATAAAAATAACTAGTGTTCTGGGGAGAAGTGTGTAATGCCAAGGGAACCCAGTAGCCAAGGCATTGGGAAGAAAGCCTCAGGCAACCCCATCCCCCAGGGTTATGTCTTAGTAAGGTATAATGTGTTGTTATGCATAGTCAAATGTCATAGTATGCATAGTCAAATGTTATGATATACATAGTCATAGTCCATAAGACGTGTTATACCATAGTCATAGGTATGTTGTTATTATCATACATAATCCTTGTTCTCCAGTAATCCTTATTCTCCGTTAATACAAAATCTACCAGAGCATGTATGGACATTGATACAGAGACTCTATCGCATTATCAGTTCTTGACAACAAACAGCCTGGGAATTGACGTTGGATACAAAGGTCCAGGACTGCATGTGGCCCTACGGCCGTTCTGCTCCTCAAAGCTTTCCAGGATGGATGTCAAGGGCGCCTTTAGTTAAGTAGGGGGGCTTGTGATGTACCAGTACGGGATATGCATCTTACAGTCCTATCACCTTGAGTACCGGCAAGTCCCCAGGGCTCACCTGCATTGTACCCCTATAATCTGTATAGTTGTATATTATGTGTAAAGGACCTTTGATATGGTCACATGGTTATTGATCACATGTTACTGTTGTCACATGTTAAAGTCACATGTTTTGTTTCCCAGAGAGCACCAGGTGACCAGATGACCCACAGCTAGCCTCAGGGCTCCTTGCACAGCCCCCTTTATAAGGAAGGGAGGAGCTGCAATCTGCCTCTTTGATCATTCATTGCTCTTAGATCCTGAGGTCATGTCCAGTCCAGATATCTCAATGTCCTGCTCATCTGGAGGCCTCAAGCCTAAATTGCAGCCACAAGTCAGGAAGTGAAGTCAGCTGTGACTATCTTCAGTCAAGTCTATAATAGTCAGCGCGGTTGTCCTAAAGTCTGTCAAAGTCACTGCAAGTCCCAGCAAGCTGCGAGGTCCCCTGTGTTACAGGCCACCTCTCTGGGATACTGGCCGAGCTGTAAAGACTGTTGCCATCTGTCTCCATCAGTAAAGCTACCGTTAACCCTGACCTGTCCTTGGACTCTTATGTGCCCTGCCTAACTAGGACTAGCGGTACTACCGTTCAGGTGGTTCTCGGTAAAACCACGCCCTGGCGTCATGGACATATAGGGGTTAACACCATCTGCCCCATACACCTCACATTGCACCCCCGTGGCACACCACACACCACAAGGGGGGGATCTGCAGGACGCTCCTCCCTCTCACTGGTCAGATATAAGTGGGGGAGGATCTGCAGGACGCTCCTCCCTCTCACTGGTCATATATAAGGGGGGGATCTGCAGGACGCTCCTCCCTCTCACTGGTCAGATATAAGGGGGGGATCTGCAGGATGCTCCTCCCTCTCACTGGTCACATTTAAGGGGGGGGGATCTGCAGGACGTGATGTCACTTATGTTGGATCAGCTCTATACTTATTACTATAGTGTATAGGATATGTAGTAATGTCATCATGTGGGCGGTGCCTTATGATGATGTCACCGACATCCAGAGGCTTCATGTCTTACCTGGTCATACGGGATACAGTCATTCCTGCAATGGTTCCCATTCTCATCTATTATCCAGTCAGTGAGAAAGTTGTGAACACAGAGCAAGTCCGACCGGCAGGCGTTAAACCTGATGGCGAGAATGATGACATCACAGATCAGTACAGATAACACAAGAGACAGACATAATGATGACATCACAGAACACAAGAGACAAATATAATGATGACATCACAGAACACAAGAGACAGATATAATGATGACATCACAAAGAAGACAAGAGACAGATATAATAATGACATCACAGAACACAAGAGACAGATATAATGATGACATCACAGAACATGAGAGACAGATATGATGATGACATCGCAGAACACAAGAGACAGATATAATGATGACATCACAGAACACAAGAGACAGATATAATGATGACATCACAGAACATAAGAGACAGATATAATGATGACATCACAGAACATAAGAGACAGATATAATGATGACATCACAGAACATAAGAGACAGATATAATGATGACATCACAGAACATAAGAGACAGATATAATGATGACATCACAGAACATAAGAGACAGATATAATGATGACATCACAGAACATAAGAGACAGATATAATTGTGATGATGTCGGGAATCTTTACCCTCATTTACTAAACACTTCAGCAACACTTCATTGAGCAACAATGAATTTGATTGGTCAAATCCCTTACTATGTAGTATACCAGGCCCTGCCCCTAAGTTTAGTTTAGAGATAGACCCACCCCTTAGCCTGGCTTAGAGATAGACCCGCCCCTTAGCCTTGTTTAGAGATAGACCCGCCCCTTAGCCTGGCTTAGAGATAGACCCGCCCTTTAGCCTGGCTTAGAGATAGACCCGCCCTTAGCCTGGCTTAGAGATAGACCCGCCCCTTAGCCTTGTTTAGAGATAGACCCGCCCCTTAGCCTGGCTTAGAGATAGACCCGCCCCTTAGCCTGGCTTAGAGATAGACCCGCCCTTAGCCTGGCTTAGAGCAGCAATGAGGGGGCCCGGTTTGGGAGATCATGGGGGTTCCCAGCAGTCAGACACTTATCCTCTATCCTCTCAGTTCTGATCTTGGCTGTGTTTATGGTTATCCTCTGTGAATCAGCGTCTCTCTTGTCGGTTCTGACTTTGGCTGTGTTTATGGTTATCCTCTGTGAATAAGCGTCTCTCTTGTCGGTTCTGACCTTGGCTGTGTTTATGGTTATCCTCTGTGAATCGGCGTCTCTCTTGTCCTCTCGGTTCTGAGCTTGGCTGTGTTTATGGTTATCCTCGGTGAATCAGCATCTCTCTTGTCCTCCCGGTTCTGACCTTGGCTGTGTTTATGGTTATCCTCTGTGAATCGGCGTCTCTCTTGTCCTCTCGGTTCTGACCTTGGCTGTGTTTATGGTTATCCTCTGTGAATCGGTGTCTCTCTTGTCCTCCTGGTTCTGACCTTGGCTGTGTTTATGGTTATCCTCTGTGAATCAGCATCTATCTTGTCGGTTCTGACCTTGGCTGTGTTTATGGTTATCCTCTGTGAATCAGCATCTCTCTTGTCCTCCCGGTTCTGACCTTGGCTGTGTTTATGGTTATCCTCTGTGAATCAGCGTCTCTCTTGTCGGTTCTGACCTTGGCTGTGTTTATGGTTATCCTCTGTGAATCGGTGTCTCTCTTGTCCTCTCGGTTCTGACCTTGGCTGTGTTTATGGTTATCCTCTGTGAATCAGCATCTCTCTTGTCCTCCCGGTTCTGACCTTGGCTGTGTTTATGGTTATCCTCTGTGAATCGGCATCTCTCTTGTCCTCTCGGTTCTGACTTTGGCTGTGTTTATGGTTATCCTCTGTGAATCGGCGTCTCTCTTGTCGGTTCTGACCTTGGCTGTATTTATGGTTATCCTCTGTGAATCAGCGTCTCTCTTGTCCTCTCAGTTCTGACTTTGGCTGTGTTTATGGTTATCCTCTGAGAATCAGCGTCTCTCTTGTCCTCTCGGTTCTGACCTTGGCTGTGTTTATGGTTATTCTCGGTGAATCAGCATCTCTCTTGTCCTCCCGGTTCTGACCTTGGCTGTGTTTATGGTTATCCTCTTTGAATCGGCGTCTCTCTTGTCCTCTCGGTTCTGACCTTGGCTGTGTTTATGGTTATCCTCTGTGAATCAGCATCTCTCTTGTCGGTTCTGACCTTGGCTGTGTTTATGGTTATCCTCTGTGAATCAGCATCTCTCTTGTCCTCCCGGTTCTGACCTTGGCTGTGTTTATGGTTATCCTCTGTGAATCAGCGTCTCTCTTGTCGGTTCTGACCTTGGCTGTGTTTATGGTTATCCTCTGTGAATCAGCATCTCTCTTGTCCTCCCGGTTCTGACCTTGGCTGTGTTTATGGTTATCCTCTGTGAATCGGCATCTCTCTTGTCCTCTCGGTTCTGACTTTGGCTGTGTTAATGGTTATCCTCTGTGAATAAGCGTCTCTCTTGTCGGTTCTGACCTTAGCTGTGTTTATGGTTATCCTCTGTGAATCGGCGTCTCTCTTGTCCTCTCGGTTCTGACCTTGGCTGTGTTTATGGTTATCCTCGGTGAATCAGCGTCTCTCTTGTCCTCTCGGTTCTGACCTTGGCTGTGTTTATGGTTATCCTCTGTGAATCAGCGTCTCTCTTGTCCTCTTGGTTCTGACCTTGGCTGTGTTTATGGTTATCCTCTGTGAATCGGCGTCTCTCTTGTCCTCTCGGTTCTGACTTTGGCTGTGTTTATGGTTATCCTCTGTGAATCAGCATCTCTCTTGTCCTCCCGGTTCTGACCTTGGCTGTGTTTATGGTTATCCTCTGTGAATCAGCGTCTCTCTTGTCGGTTCTGACCTTGGCTGTGTTTATGGTTATCCTCTGTGAATCAGCATCTCTCTTGTCCTCCCGGTTCTGACCTTGGCTGTGTTTATGGTTATCCTCTGTGAATCGGCATCTCTCTTGTCCTCTTGGTTCTGACTTTGGCTGTGTTAATGGTTATCCTCTGTGAATAAGCGTCTCTCTTGTTGGTTCTGACCTTAGCTGTGTTTATGGTTATCCTCTGTGAATCGGCGTCTCTCTTGTCCTCTCGGTTCTGACCTTGGCTGTGTTTATGGTTATCCTCTGTGAATCGGCATCTCTCTTGTCCTCTCGGTTCTGACCTTGGCTGTGTTTATGGTTATCCTCGGTGAATCAGCGTCTCTCTTGTCCTCTCGGTTCTGACCTTGGCTGTGTTTATGGTTATCCTCTGTGAATCAGCGTCTCTCTTGTCCTCTTGGTTCTGACCTTGGCTGTGTTTATGGTTATCCTCTGTGAATCGGCGTCTCTCTTGTCCTCTCGGTTCTGACTTTGGCTGTGTTTATGGTTATCCTCTGTGAATCGGCGTCTCTCTTGTCCTCTCGGTTCTGACTTTGGCTGTGTTTATGGTTATCCTCTGTGAATCAGCGTCTCTCTTGTCGGTTCTGACCTTGGCTGTGTTTATGGTTATCCTCTGTGAATCGGCGTCTCTCTTGTCCTCTCGGTTCTGACCTTGGCTGTGTTTATGGTTATCCTCTGTGAATCGGCGTCTCTCTTGTCCTCTCGGTTCTGACCTTGGCTGTGTTTATGGTTATCCTCTGTGAATCGGCATCTCTCTTGTCCTCTCGGTTCTGACCTTGGCTGTGTTTATGGTTATCCTCGGTGAATCAGCGTCTCTCTTGTCCTCTCGGTTCTGACCTTGGCTGTGTTTATGGTTATCCTCTGTGAATCAGCGTCTCTCTTGTCCTCTTGGTTCTGACCTTGGCTGTGTTTATGGTTATCCTCTGTGAATCGGCGTCTCTCTTGT